>NC_045561.1:2931402-3231402 GCF_009819795.1 Aythya fuligula
TGACTAAAGAGCTATAAGGCAGCCATAAAAATTATGGATCACAGAAATAAGCAATTAGTGTTATCTTCAATTGCTTTATTGGCAGTATTCTCTCGTTAGAATAGAGGCAGCAGTAAAACAGATTGCAACATACTGTATAACAGCATATGGGATTTTACATTATAATGCTATTCTCTGCCAAGAAGTCATATTTTCATTTGAATGCATGGAACAGATTATCACAGGGTTTCCAGCATTAGAAGTGGATGACCCTCTCCTCCTCCCTTCCCCCAGCCTCTTGGCTATTAGGCAGCCTTTTAGGTTACGACTACATCAAAATAAGCATAGCAGCAGCGTGGTAATAAGGGAGCTCTGGCTCCCGAATATTGACTTGTGCTCCGAGACCCCTGGCTCACGCAGACTGGGCATGTCACAGAGCTATGGAGATAATAAACTCAGCCGCGCAGGCAGCGGGCAGACGCGGAGCTGAGGCTTTGCCAGTCTTTTCACCCAGCTGGCTTCAGCTCCAGAGGAAGCTGCTTGCCCGCCCATCTAATCACAGCTGAAGTGCCACAAAGGCAGCCACTAGCAAGAGGGCTGGAAATAAAACAATAGGAATAATAAGAGGGGGAAAAACAGATTCTTTATACTGTATTTAACATCAGGGGTATTTTCTGCAGTTTGTGGCCGTAGCTCATCTCTACAGGGTGGCAGCAGCGTTTCGGGGGCGAGAATCCCGTCCCCACGGGGCGATGCACGAGGCCAGCAGTTCACTTGTCCATCGGTGAACAAACAGGAAAGGCTTTATCATCCCACAGCCGCTCTGTTCCAATACAAACCAGCACAGTACAGGACTCAGAAAGCCTCAAAAACCAAAGAGAAGTTGCGCTGGAGTTGCGCTCGGAGCTGCATCGATAAGTGCCCGTCGCCAAATGCATTGCTGAAACGCCGACGTGTTGATGAGCGGAGGGAAGAGGGGGGAGAGAGGGGTTAAACGCTTAAACAAAATGCTCTAGGGGAAAAAGCACTTGCCGTTCGAGGAACACAGGAACTAGAAAAGCGAGAGGCATAGGTAGTAATTTACCAGAACAAAGAAATTGGATAGAATTAGGTTTTGTGTGTTACTATTTATTCAGCTCTAATGAAAGCCAAATAATTTGATAAAGCCTCAATTCCCATCTGTATCTCTGAATTTCTGCACATATCCAAGACACAGATTTTATGGACTGCATTTCACATTTCCAAATTTTCATTTTAATCCTGGAATTCAGAAGTTACGTATCGTTACCAAAGCAGCACCATTAAATGATGAAAAACAAATTAGTGTGTCAAATTACATAGAACACATTCTCCTTTCTGAGTATAACTGTCTTATAAGGCACAACCAGAATCTGTTGTAGTATCCTGAAAAGTGGAAGAAAAAGTCCCTTTCTCAGCAGTGATTAAAGGTGTTTACAAAGAGTCTGTCATCCTCTTCATTTCTGCTGGGGACAGTCATTTATTCACCACAAACATCAGACTGCAACTTCTGCCTCAGAAAGAGCTACGGAACTATTGGCAATATAAAAGTGGGTTTTAAAATGTTCTGGAGGTTTCTGGACAACTTGCTGAGCAGATCAGCATGCACCATGTGTGGGTGCGGGAAGATGAGGAGGATTTCCAAACTGTTGATGGAGAAAACTCCTGTCCCTTTGTGCTCTGCCATTTTTTTCAAAGACCAAAATACTTGGAGAAATCACATTTTGTGGGGCATTTGTCAGGCATTTCCCCAAAAATGCTCATAGAAGGATGGGAACACTAGGGTAACCCTAAAATGACTTTGCTCCGTCCTCACCAGAAAACGCTAAGCCCAGGCCTTCAGCTTTTCATTTGCCAAAGAGCGGTGCAATCCAAAACGAGCCACAGCACAGATGCTCTGCTAAGAAACGCCCAGCTAACACGTACATCTTGCTCTAGTGACCAGAAGCTTTCCTATTGCTAACATTTCATTTCTGTGCCACATGCATTTGGTTAGTTACATCTCCCTGCCATCACCACCCCTGGCAATAAACCCGGGGGAATTTTTTGTCATCCTCAGTGGGCGCAGCTCTCAGCACTGCTCAGAAAGGCTGGCCTCTCATTCAGGTGCTAAAACATGAGCACTTCCATAAATCTGACCCCATACAAGGATGCGCTTTCATAACACTGAGAAAATTTGCTGTTTTTTCCTCCCTTCTTTGAAAAGCAACAGGCTTCCTGCAAGAGGCTGTCCAATCTCGGTGCTCAGTGACCCCAGCAGGATCCGCTGGCACTGCGTGTTGCACAGGATTGAGCTGTTTGGGGAGCTGAGAGAGAGAAAGAGAGCAAATAATCTGGTGACTGCTTATCACTATGCAAAATTACTGAAGGTAGCACAAGCAACAAGCCCAGAATGCTTTGGAAAGCCGAGCTTGCTCACATATAAAATCCATATAAAGCATCTGCTTTTTGTACAACTAAACTCTGTATAATAGCAACCTTTTTCCCCCTTTCTCTGTATTTAGCAGCTGTTGCAGCCCAGCTCTTGAAAAAGAGGAGTACACATCACAAAGCCGTGTTGGAATCAAGCTGAGCTTTCTTGTCTGTGCTAGGTTCCAGGCTCAAGGGACTGCATGTTTTGAAAATGTCACTGTGCTATTTTTTCACTGAAGGTGGGCTTACCAAGTCAGGTGACAAAAGCTACAAAAGACAGTAGAATGAAAAGATAAGGATCTTTTCTATCTATCCTACTTTCTTGTCCAAACCATTAGTGCTATTTAATTAAGCATTCTTAGAGAGAATGCAAAGATGACTACAGTTTTCTAACAGAATAACACTTTGCTGTGCAACTGTCAGGTCCCTGGCATCCTCTTATGCAAAGGCAAGATGAAGGGCAGCTCTCACAAAATAGTCAGTGGTCACTGTCTTCTCAAAGGAAGCACCTGCTAGTCTCTAATCTTATAACCAATAGTCCCATAGAGAACATCCCGCCCATCCCTGACCAAATCTTTGGCAGGATGTAAGGACAAGCTCAGGCAAAAACGTTTTAATGCGCTCCAGACAGTATCCAGTAACTGAAATGCTATTTTTGGGCTGCACGGTAGCTTGCTCCAGGAAGGGGCTGATCTCACATTAACGTGCACACGTACTCAGATTAAGGGCACTACCTAGAGAAAGGCTCCTTTTTTCCCATCCCTCTTTTCCCTCCCATCTGCTCCTTTCCACAAGTCTCAGGATCTCAGCTAACCAGAGGCTGCAGCACTAAGGGGAGGGGGACTCATCTTTCCTGGGGAGGAAAAGGAGAGAGAGAAAGTTGTTTTGTTTTGGCTCAGCTCTGTAATGAATTTGTGGGTTGCAGAAATTGATCTGTCATAGTGCAACAGATTGTAGCTTGATCTGCCAACAAATTGCAAGCAACAGTAGGTAATGACTAATTGCAAGTGTCAGGGTTTTTTCTTTGCTTTTTTTTTTTTTTCTTAGGGAAAGGTAATCTTTTCTCAAGGAATATGGGAACTGTGATTAAATGAACAAAGGCAAAAATAGAGAAACTTGACCTTTTTTCTTTTTTTTGTATAAACATTACCGAAAAATAATCTGTACTCAGGTTACAGCTTATATATACCCTACGGGCTGCTCCTTTCCTCCTAACAGTCTCACCCCTTCCTTGGTTCACATCCTCTGCAGGACTCAGGACTGCCCCACTCCTACCAGTTAGGGCATCCCAAAACTTCTGGCTAGCTGATACCAGTCTGCAGAGACTCCTGGACTGCAGCAAGGAGTGTTGCTGCATGCTCCCTGACACACGGGCACAGTCAACACAAGGAGCTTCACCTGGTTTTTCATAGAGATGGATTTCCAGTTAAATCTGTCAGGAACTACAGACCACAGCCAACCAAAGTTTGGTTTCTTCTTCGCATGCAGCTTGGTCTGTGCTCCAGCTCAGGTAACCAAACGGCTTGACCATACAAAGTGCCAGCGAGGTGTAAGTCCCACCGTAGCTTGTCTGACAGCAAGGAGTACAGAAGAAGTGATAAGCTCTGCGGGGTCTCACCATTTTCTGTCCTCTCCACACGGGCCGAATTATAGCACCAGCCATATGCTTAGGGTGAAGTGCCTCCCTGGACATCTATAATCAGGACCACACGGATGAACAGGATCAACGACAAGAGCGACACTCACCCAGGCCATGCTAGAAGAGATTCTCTTCCCTCTTTCCCCAGAGCTGACTGCATTTTCGGGCTCCTTTTCCCTTTGGCGAAGCCCCAGTCCCACCTACTCTTCCAGATCTGTCTTTTTCTGAGGAGCAGGAGGGGAGGAGCTGAGGTGCAGCAGAGCCCACCACCCTCAGGATCTCCTTCTTGATCAGCTAATAGCCTCTATTCCTGCTGGCTTAAGAAAAGTGGCAGAGAAGCAAAGCAAAGTAAAAACTTGCACAAGTTTGTATTTTCTTGTTTTCCTGCAGAGAAATGGTTGTAGCATTTTAACAATGCTCTGCCCAATTCTGCCTTTTTTTCCCCCTCTCCAGGACAAGCAGGGCATCCTGGAGGTTGGTCTGTTAGAGCCAACGTCCTCATTACCACTGTGCTTCACCATCAGTCTTCTGACACCAGTTCCCTCTCTGAAGACAAGAAGAAAAGAGGAAGAAAAGCAGCTTTTTCTCATTTCCAATTTTTTTGTTTCTGGTTAAGTCAGAAAATCAGAATTATGCTCAACAAACACTGGATGTTAGGAAGTTTACCCAGAACTCAATCTGTGAGCAGGTGTCATTGTCCTGCTTCCTTCCTCATCATTCCCTGAGGTCCACCCAGGATATTGCTGTTTATTCCCTACCAAGACATGCAAATGAAGGGTTTTTTATATCAGTGGGGTAAGAACTGGGGGAAGACCAGAAACATCTATGGGTATCAGACTAAAATAGAAAAACCTAGAAGCAAGCAGGCAGGCAGACAACAGCAGGGAATATCATCAAGAGTAAAGCTTAGGAGAGAATTCTGGCACAGAAGAAGGGAGGAAAAAAAAAGAAGAAAAAAAAAAAAAAAAACAGATCTGAAATGAAACCGATTGAAGAAGAAGAAAAAAAAAACACATTGCTTTTTATTCATTGTCATCTTTTCCTACAGGACTAGAAGTTTCGACTCCTCTGCAGCAGCTCACTGGTCTTGTAGCCTGTGGCAGGGTCACTGCAGACCCTCAGAGTTACAGTGTGTGCAGACAGGAGGAGACAGAAGCAGAGTCATCCCCGGAAAGGGCACATGGATGAGCAGCACGGTGTCACCTAAATGCCACACTTGTGTTCTTGAAAGGCAGCACATTTCAGAGGGAAAACATACATCCACATCTTGATAGCTACAAGCTTGCTTAAACTGCTTACATTTATTGTAAAACTGTCTCAGCTTTTCAACTTCTGTGCTGCAGACAACTTAAAATCCAGATTTTCAGCGCAAATCTCCAGCTTCACATCATCACCTATATCTTTTACATTTAAACACTACATGACAGCCCAGCCATTTGACAACAGTAATATAGCGCAGCTAACACGTACATAGCATGGTGTTGACAGGGGTATTGTGATGAGCTAGCATTGGTCTAGACAAGAGCCAAACACCGGTGCTGCGAACAATGGAACATCCTTTGCACACCACAGGCAAGAGGGAGACAGCTTTCAGGAAGAGGAAAAATTTCACTTTGGGCTGGACTGTGTAGGTCATGTAGGGTGAAATACGTACAGCACAAACCTGCTGTATAATCGCAGGGCAGGGCCAGCAAGGGTAATGGCTGATACCTAAATGCTGCCAGCACTCAGCGCGCCGAGGAATTTCATTCACTGTGAATATTCAGAAATACAATCATAAAATTCAGTGTTTGCAAGTACCTGTGCTAATGTGATTTGACCTCTCATTGTTCAGGTAAAGCAAACATGACAAGGTCACTGCATATTTCAGTCGCAGTTCTTTTTATTTTAATATGAGAAATATTTGTGAGCTTTTTTTCTGTACTTCGCTCAGACCTCTTCAGCTCAAATTCACTTAGTAGGAAAGTGCTTATGTTCCATTTAAGCAGAAGCAAAGTCTGTGTATTCAAATATCCTTAAAGGAAATTGTATTTTACAGATCAGAGATATGCTGCTAACAACAAAGACTTTCTGCCTTTCCTCTGCCAAAAAAGTCAGAAAGCTTGCAAGTAACTGCAACCACCCAAATAAGAGGTTAAGAAAGATTTTCCGTCTGTTCACAATATTTTATTATTGTAATTCATCTGAGAGGGAATTTAACAAAAAAGGAACCCTAAAATTCAACTACGAGTCACCAGCCACAGCAAAGCAGCCTTTGGTAAATTTTTGTATTATTTACTAATGAAAAGTAAGTGGAGAACAGGAACGCTGCAGTGACTAAACATGAAGTTGAGATGCAGCACAGTGTCTGTCTTCCGTGGTGTCCTGGATAACGCAACTCACATTGTACCGTAACATAAATATATTATAAATGTATTATTTTTATTTATTCAATCTTCTGATTTTGCTTTTTTTTTCAAAGCTTACCTCAAGAGCATTTGCCAGGCTTACAGGAAAAGACACTTAATAAAGTGCATTAATAAAGTGAGGAACATTTAATGATCATGACTTATAATGTTCAGGCTGTTAAAAGCTCATGTAGTACATTGATTCTTATTCTACAGTCACCAAGAGACTAGAGGCAAACAGGAAAGGGAAAATATTCAAAGCAGTTGTAACTAACTACCCCAACCCAGTCACCACACTCTGACAAGACTGCAGACAGAAAAGGAGCACGAACTGGAAGTAAACCCCAAACCCTAAAGACATCAGAGGCACCTCTTTGCACAGAGGAGTCTTAGCTGATGAAACAATTTGCCAGGGGGCAATAACTTGAAAACTGTTGCATGATTCTTGCAGGACAACATCCTGTCTTTGATAACAGCCATTTCTGAACGCAGCAAGGAGAGGCGCAGTCCCTCTCCTGCCCCTCTTGCTACCCAGTGGTGTAACGCTGTACCAGGAGAAGAAATGTATCCTCCACCCCAGCCAGTGAATATTTTGTCCCTGTACGAGGTGTAACAACAGCTCTTACTTCAGTCCTAGTTAGAGGGGCTAGAGAAGCTACAACTCTGGTATTAAAAGTTAATTTCAGTTGGGCTTTATTAAAGCAAGCCGTTTTGGCTTCGCCTCGTCCTGCAGCACTGAGTTCCACGGGTTCAACGCCACGCCACGCGTCGCGCTCGCGCTCTCGCTCTAATGAATCGCTCTTTGGCCCCTTGTTGTTCTATTTTGAGTTCTCTCTTTTTCTTTTGTTACAGGGAAACGTAACGAGAAGCAGTAGACCGGCCTGATCCATGCCCTTCATTATTTTATATGCTTCTGCCACATTTCCTCCTGCTCTTCTTCTTTCCAAACTAAATAATAACCCTGCCCTTTTTAATGTAGCCTTGTATGAAAGGCTCTCAGATGGCTCTACACATTTTCTTTGCCCTTCTCTGGACCATTCTATTTCTGTTATGTCTTTGAGATAAGGTGACCAAAAGTGAACATGATTTTCAAGGTAAGGACATGCCATTGATTTATATGGTGGCATTAAAATATTTTCCTCTTTATGATTTATCCTCTTTGACCACCCTCGCATTGTATTCTGTGTCTTCCTGACTGACAACTAGCACTGTCCTACAGAGCAGCCGTCTTAATTGAGCTGACTTCATTGACTCTCAAGTTAGCACTAATTCAAAACACAAAAGCACGCCTGAGAAGCGGGATTTCATTGTACGCAATTTCATTATATTTGCCAAGTACACAGCCTGATTAGCCCTGGATTTCCTCAAAATGTGATGAAACGCTGATTAGCCAAAATAATGTAGCATGATCAGCATTTTATGTCAGCTCCCACTGAAATTAGAAGGTAAGTACTGGGGGCTGTAGAGGAGGAGAGGAGGGCAAAAGATGCAAGGAAGGCCAATTTATTCCTGTGCTCGGCTTCCTCTTTTAAACAGGTGCTAAACTCAAACCAGGATCTACCCTGAAGTTATTAAGATTCCTTATGAGGTCTTTATGCAGCACCCTGTAAAATCCTTGAAAGACTAAATATATTGAATTTACTAATACCATTTTCTACCCTACTTTGTCAGCCCTTTAAAATAAAATTCAGAGTCACACTGACTGTTAGCATAAATCAGAGTTCCTCATCATCCTGGAAATACCATTAAGCTTTACATTGCAGAAACTGTGCTCATTTGTGCCTGCGACATACATATGTGTGCTAGGTGGCCCGATTCTTCTCTGACTGCAGCTAGGCTAATTCGTCTAAGCATTTAAGCCCCTGCTTAGCTTTAAGTCAATGCAACATGCAAATTTACTTAAGAATTTCTCCTGGGCTTAAGGCTGTGATTTAGGGAAACACTTAAATGTGCACATTTACTTAATTAAGCACATGTGGTAAACGCGACTTCATATGCTTAAACACCTCACAGGACTGAGTGAAGAATGACCCCAATGAAGACAATGGATTTACAGTGGGGCACAAAAGGGGAGCTTTACAATTCTATTCTTAATGAAATTTTTCAAACCGGCCCTTAAACGTTACCATTTAGATCAGCAATTCTTCATGTTTACATCATCAAAAATATCAAGACATCACTGGGATCTTGCTGTTCCTTGTTGTTCCTCACAAGTAGCAACTGCAGAAGGAACTAGGAGAGAGGTTAACTTTTCTCTATCTTTTTTCCTCTTTTAAAAATCTGTTGATAAATGTATCACTGAAAGGCACTGAATCAGAGCCCAGAATTTCTGAAATATAAGGATATGCGAGATGTGAAGCATGCACTGAAAGAACATATGCTTCCCCAACGTCCTCAAATCTGCTGCAGGCCTAATATTGGAAGCACCATCTCTAAGGGCAAGAGAGTAAATGAAACCTGCAGCCCCTCTGACAAACAGGGAAGCACAAGTGCCCACGGAGGCAGGAGTTTTACTGCTACGAAAACTGGGAGCTGAACCAAGAACACCAACATATTTCACAACGGCCACTGGGAAGACATTAGTCTTTTGCTCACTGAATTACAACTAGGGATAGGCAAATTCACTTAAATACCAAAAAAAAAAAAAAAAAAAAAAGACAAAAAAAAGAGACTGAGCCAAACATTTATCCAAAACTTTATCAGATATATCACAGACCTTTTTATACCTTTGAAAATGGTCATATACTTTTATTATAATTTTTCAATATTGTATATTCTTGAGCTTCCCGGATTTGGATAAAAGTACCTGAAATGTCAAGACACCAACTGTTCTTGCCGTATTTTCAATCTGTTTTACAGACTTAAGAGACTCAGATATTGAAGGTGCAGTTAAGCTTGCCCAATGTGTACAACCTGTAACTGACCTTAAAAAAGCAATTAAAAAAGTTATCATTTCTACCCTTGTATTGCACCAGTCAGAGGGACAGCCACATGGAAAGCTTAAATAATATGTAATGAACAACAGACAGAAGGGAAAATTTAGTACCTTCAACAGTAGCCAGTAAACCTTACTTTAATGTATGACAGAAATAAGTATTTGACTTAGGCACTATCGTAAGACCAGGGAGAAAAGAGTTTTTTTCATTTTTTTCTTTCGAGTTTAATGTTAACCAGTACACTGAAAATGTAAGTATTACATTATTCCCTTGACCTGTCAAGAAGAATGAGGAGGAAGAAATGTGGATTCTTAATTGTAGGATGGAAAAAAAAAATAAAATACGGTGCTCCAAAAAGTAAAAGGATCCATTTGAATGAAACAGGTATCCACTTCAGGCTTTACTGGAGTACAGAGATCCTGACCAAGAGTGGCTGTTTCAATCCAGGTGTCTTTATTAAGCAAAGATTGACATATATGCCCAACATGAAGGAGCTTTGTGATTGGTAACAAATGTCTGCCAAGGCTATGATGACAACAAAGCAGTAGACATATGTAGCTTTCAGTAAATGTGATTTGAACATAGGTCTTTAGAGATGAATGGCTAGCAAGCTGACTTGCTTGCCAGCTTCACCTCACTGTCACCTAACTTACAACAATTCCTTAGAGGAAAACACATTATGTAGCACAATGCCTGTAGTAAAAAGAATTATATGTACTAAAACTTCCAGGCACCGCATGGTCCCTGCCTTATTGACAGACACCAAACTAGTCTGTCAGGCACTATGCACTCAACTGCTCCTGTTGATTTTATTTAGGCAACATCTTTTGAAATGGCCAGCACAAAATGATTACTACAGAATTATCAGGTGTATGGTAATTAAATTCAAATGATGAAAGTTTTACTCTGTTTTGGTGACCAAGGCCTTAGGTCAAATGTCAAAATCCAGACACAAACGGCGGGAATTCAAAGATCAAAGCAGATAATGTCTGGAAGAAATTATTTACACTGCATTTTTTTCAACTCACTCGCACAGCCTTAGTTTATAGTGTTGAGGAGATGGAGGATCACAGCCATCCTGGCACAAGCCCTAGGGAAGCGTGCAGCTAGCACCAGGCCCAAGGAAGCGAAGCAGCGAATGGTTGGGTCTGTGCTACCTGCGCTGATGGTGCCACACTGACGGGTTGCTCCTGATGCACTGCTGTGTGCTGCTGCTGGGCAGCAAACCCAGGCGTAAGTGCCCCCAGGGACGCAGGGAGGTTGAGCAAGTGCCCTGGTCTGACCAGCCGGGGGAGCCGGGCTGCGTGCTCTGGGCGAGTGGGCTTTGACCCCACAGCTGAGACCCATGCAGAAGATCTTTCCACTGTCTTTTGCATTTGGTATATGGTTAAATGCCTGCTGAATGGGAGGCTGTGTGTAAGGTGGCTCAAAAATGAATTAAAACAATTGCTTCAAAATTAGTAATAGAGAAAAAAAAAAAAGTAGTAATTACTGTAACCTAAACCAATTAGCCATGTTGTTTCTTTGTGTAGCCGGTGATGGCTCCTCATCCAAAGAATGATCTGTTCCTGTCACTCTTCTTCAGAGGTTACCTTGCAACATGTCCAGCCCCCACACTCATCAGAACCATTGTGACCTGATATCCTGCAGGTAAAGACTTGACTTTCTGCTGATTTATTAAAAAAATCTTATATTTTACTGCTCAAATGTTCTCTCTAGAGCGTGGCCACGTGACCAGTATAATGACAATCTGTCTCTCTGCTAACATTTCTCTACTTCGGTTATTTGTTTGATAAAGTGAGGAGCTTCCCTTTTGTTGCCCTTCATCAGAGCTTAATGTCTTTACTTTGGGATCAATATACTTTATGAATAATTTTATTTCCTTCTATTTTTATGGTCTTTTCTCCTCATTATCATACTGAGTTTATTAGCTGGTGCTGTCAGTATCTTTACCCTGTCATATGTTCCTGAGGTACAGTAAATATCACTTGTGTTGTAATTAATATGCACACCCTCTGCAGTAATTAAAGCACAGACCCCTTCAACCAGCTGAGCTTCCTACACTAATTCCACCTTATCTTCATAATGAACTTATTGTAATCTAAAACTACCACTGAATATTGTTCAGTAAGGATAGAAGAATGAAATCTAACGAGATGCAATAATATTTGTGAACATGTTAATATGAAAAAATGAATTTAATTAGCCTTAAATCTAATTAAATTTCCCGTACAATCAAAATCCCCCCATTTATCCCACAAAAACACTGATTGTGCAACACTAGTGCCCCTGCGGAGATTTACACGAAGATGGAGACCCAACACCTCGTCCTCTACCCATGAAATTCTCACGGCTCCCTATCTAGAGGGTGTTCTGCCCACGGATCGTTACAGAAAGGATAGAAATCTGTTCAGGGACGCGGTTCACAAATCAGAACAGGAAGGTGAAGATGGAGAGGCAATTCAAGCCCCCTGCAAAGAAACCCACCAATGAAATAGTTTGGCAAATGCTTCCAACAGGGGATGGGGAAGGGATATTGAGTATATAATGCGCAATAGTATAACGCAGAGTGATTAGAGGCAGACTGGGTACAAGAAGCTCGGTTCTTATTTGCTGAAAACATTTCCATATGGGAGACTAGCGCCTAAGGTGCAGACTCACACAATAGGAAGAAAACTGGCAGGCTACATAGACTGAAAATTGGCTGAAGGGCAAGAAACAAACAGGGGAAGTAAATGGGATTATTTCAAGGTGGAAAGAGGTTACCAGTAGGGTACAGCCCAGCTTTCTAATTATTCACAGTAATGACTTGGATGGTAGTATGGAAAGGATCATTTCCAAGATTGTAGTAACTGGGAAGCACAGCGGTAATAAATACCAATGTAATCCAATAGCCATTTCATTAATAGTTAATTTGAGAACCAGAGAAGTTGCATAGGAAAGTGTTGGCATGTATCACGAAGCAGGATTGAGACATACAATGGCACAAAAATTGAATGACCTTCCCTTGTAAATGGTCATTCTAGAAGAGGCTTAAGCAACAGCCGTTGAGCAGCTCCTTGTGCTTTATTGATTGATGTCAATCTGTCCAGTTCCAGAGCGTTAACTTCACTTTAAAACGTGCCCTTTTCTGTCATTCTTTTCCTGTAACCCCTTAAGCATGCCTCATTGCCTACACCAAAAAATTATGTGGTCAGATATTGATTTGTGACTCCCTGGTTGATGTCTGAATAGTAAGAAAATGAATAGACTTCAAGACATGTGGATAAATAAGCAAAGAAAACAAACAAAACCAAAAAACACACCTAAATTTCTGCTGAATTGGACTGACACAGTCTGACATCAAACTATGGAGAACTGTCCTAAAAGGAGAAGATTGTTCCCAAATTCCCCAGAAGAGGAGAGAGTCACATTCTGTAAGCCATTATGGAGAAACCCTTGGTCCTAAAAAAAAATGACATCATCACTGTTATTTTTTCTGACACATGAAAGAATTCATCTATAGATGATTTCACTGACCTTCCAGAGCCTATAAGGTATGGTCAGCCAAGCAAAGAAGGAGGAAAAAAAAATACCACAGCGCTTCATCTGTTCACAAGGTGGCCCCCCCAGCTCAAAACACACCACCACAACACACAAAAGCTCCTTTGCTTGCCAACACCGAGCGCATGTACAGAGCATTCTATGCCCAAAAATAGAAATTTCATCCAAGTCTCCCTGCCCTATGAATCGAGGGTTACCAACAGGCACTTCAGGCCCCTCTCACTGCCTTCTTTCTGCACCTTGCTTCTGAGAGAAGCGGCAAAGACTGACTGTGCGTGTTTGCTGAAGCTGGTGGACTAAGCAGCAAGCCAATCTGAGCATTTTTAATTTTTTCTCTCAAACTCTACTCAGGAACTGGTGGCCTAGCTTTAACCTTTCACTAATATGAAATATTTCAGCTATTACCACTCAAAGCCTTCAGAATTTTAAACTTGGCAGTTCAAAAGAGTGCAAAGATTTTAAGCTACAGTGCATCATATCCTGCCAGGGAAGGAGCAAGAGAAGAGAAAGATATGGAAGGGGCAAGAAAAAAGAATGTGCAAAACTAGGAGTGATAAGAGAGCAGAAATAAAGATAGAAGGGCAGAATATCCGATAGTTTTTTTTCTCCTACATCCCCTTCATGAACCCTGCAGTCCTTATCTTACTCCTGCTTTCTACATTTTTACATGCTTTCTTTTTTCCTCTGGCTGCTTCTTTATTTCTAGACATGATCACAGTATTCTTCACTTTAGAAGAGTAGACTCTTATCCTCTTAAACTGTATACCTGAGGACTCCTTCTAGGAGTCTGTGTCCCGTAGACTTGAATGGAGGCAGGCTCATGCTTTTCAGTCTGCAGCTGAAGTACTGGTACCTCCTGCTCTCCCTGCTGCAGATGCGAGGTGTAGTTGTGCCACTGTTCTGACTCAGTAAGGCATTTTGCGGGGACTTGTTAGTAATTACGTGGCTCTTTCACTGCTGCAGGGTGTAGTAAAAGTCCTGTGCCCACAGGTAAGGATTCCTAGCACCAAAGGATTTACGTGTCAGCAGGAGTGGGTTGCTCGTCTGAGGAGATGAGCCAGCAAGCTCCCAACACCACTCTTCCCAGAGCTCTTCTCACTGCAGCCGTGTCCGAGGTTACAGCTGTGCCACGCTGGAGCCAGCATGGAGGGCAGGCAGCTACATTTTGACAAGGTTCCTGACACTAAGAGAAAGCATTAGCTTAATCAAAAGGATTGCTAAAAATATTGCTTTACTGTCAACTTTGCATAGTCTAATACAATTTTTCGCCTTCCATTCAAGTATCTCCTATAATCCAGTCACAGGCCAGTTCTGGCTGCAGCAAACAGCAAATGCCGGGCCCTGCGGTCCTTCTGCCCTGCAATTCCTTCTCTGTCTTTCTCTTTGTAATTCAGAAAAAGCTATTTTTTCTGAGTTATATTTCAAATTGTGATCAGCTTTTTAAAGCAAAGATTACTACACTCACATACATATATTTGATCGTGTAAGTATGTGACTCCTGCTAGCTCTCAAGAAATTATTTATGATAAAGCTGTGTTCTGCAAGCAACATTTGGAGACCATATCCCAAAGCATTAGAGTGGATAAAAAAGAAAATTATGAGAATAGATCTAACATTTCCTGTGATATTTTAATAGCGAAGAGAGGAGGGAGCAGCCACAGCCTCTTTTGTCACGCATGGCTTTCAGACGGTTCAACAGAGGTATCTAGGCCAGCGCCGTGTCCCTGGCCAGGCACCAGCTAATGAGGACCTCCTGCCACAGCACGCAGCCTGCTGGGGGGAGCCTTCACCGTGGGCCACCGAGAGCCCCTGCGGACTTCCCCTCTTCTCGGGAATCTGGGCTGTGTGATGTGGGTCTCGCAGCTTTCAGCCACGCGGAGCTTTCCGCATGCAGCTTGCAGCGCGGCACGGCGTGGACACTCCGGGAAGACAGTCACCGGCAGAAGGATTCGATAAAAACCCTGCAGATTTGCTAGGGGGGCAAGGTTTTAAAAGCTCCATTTTCTTTGCAAATACAGCTTTTCTTTGTGATTAACTGCAGACACAATGAGCTGCTTGGGTGCAACCTAGTCACCCAGAGGCCAGAACTGAAAGTCTGACCTTTTAGCTTAGAAAGGATGGGTCCAAAACCTTCACAGGACTAACTGCTGACCTTCTGGGCCAGGGCCACCATTGCATTGATTCTGAGCAATTACAATACAAGTTATTATGTTTCTGGTTTATCCTAATCTATCACAAATCACTTATCATCCTTTGAGTTAACACAGTCCAACTGTACTCCAATTAGCAGGGAAAAAAAAAATCCCCAATGAGAACAATAAGCATTTAATACCTGGCCCACTCAGCTGTCTGCTAGCCTAGCTTTTCTGCAGCCAAGCAGGGGAAGATTGTGTCTACCCTCTACTGCTCTGGGCCAGGTCTCCCTTCCTCTCCATTGCCAGTGTGTTTGTACAGCTGCTGCCCTAATCCTTCTTCAACCAAACATTACCACCATCTTGTACGCACATGCCTTACCTCCCCCTTGCCAACCTTACACACACTTTTGTTCCTCTACTCAAATCAGGACGTATTTTACTAATGGCTAGAACAGAGTCTTCTGAAGTCATGAGGTGGACCAGTGTTATAGGTAACACCATCAGGCCTTTATATGAAACTGGTTGAAGTAATGAGCAATTGGGAAGTCAGCAGATGTCCTCAGAACCTGTCCTGGGGTTATTCTAGGTCTCGCAAGTAGCACTCTTCTGACACTGGGTTTTTGTTGTTCTGCAGCTCGTTCGGTCATCAATAACAGAAGAAAAGTTGCAGAAAATGATTGTCCGCTTTCCTCCACATGTAACATCCATTTTGTGTAAACATGAATGACCATTTAAGGTGGACAGGGATGGATAAGCAAGATGCCTAAAGAGAAGGTAGTCTCCTTAGCATCCTCTGTGTAGTCTTGCTCTATTTCCAGGAGAAATCTATCAGGGATCTCCGCTGTGCTAAGGATAAGGAAGGTCTTGCTAAAGCTCCTGAGGCCAAACACTGAACTCTTTCAGTAAGCACGCCCCTCTTGAAATCAGTGGAAGTTTTGCTTCTTTAGAGGCCTGCACATCTTGTTCCTGGGCAGATACCATATGCAACAAAATAGTGTAAGACTTCTGAGCACAAGAAAAGGAAGCCAGTTCTACCCCACAAGTGAATGCTCCTTCTCTTCTGTGAGCTCATCCTGTGGGTTTGGGGACAAACAGAAGCGAACCCACACAAATATGGAAATAAATGGACTTACAAGAAACCAGAATGAATTTCAAAAAAAAAAAAAAAAGTTTCCAGTCACCTCCCCACCTCACTTACAAACTCCCTACCTCATGGCCACACAATAGGAAAACCATGATGACACGGCCAGGAAAACACAATACAGTAAAAAAGTGAGAGGATCTGCTGGATTCCAGGCAACTGAGTGCTCAAAGGAAAAGGAAACAGAAGAAGGGCAGGAACTGCCCCTAGTTGCTTCTCTTTAGGTAAGTTTATGCAACTGTTAGCTATTTCACTAGCTGAAGGATTTGCTCCAGCGTACCTAGCCAGCGGGAAGCAGGCTCGGCTAGCTGGGGCAGCTCTCGCTCACCTCGCGTTTCACCAAATCCCGCAGCATCCACGCACCCGGGGTCCCAGCCCTGGCAAGGCAACGGTGCCCGGCTCCGCTGCTCGCTCTGGCCGCTAGTCTATGCTGTTGGACCGGGAGCCGAGCGGCCCGGGGAGCTCGCAGCAAACGCCTGGGCTGAGCCAGCTCCTGCCTCGGGTCTGCGGAGTCCAAGCGCAGGCCGGAGCGCTCTATTGTTCTGTTCCGTAAAGCATATTTGGCTTGCTTAATTAACCTGTATTTCAGACAAGGCACGCAGGCATTCACCTAGCTCTGTATGCGCCTCTGTGATTAAACTTTAATGAAAGGGAGTCTAAAGTAAATTCCTCCGTGCTATGGCTGTGAAACTGACAAAAAAATCTAAATGTAATATCTGTTATTACCGCTCTGAAGTTTCTCTGAGAAAGGGAAAGATCCCGATCGGGATGAACACAGGGTTGAGAGGAAAGGGTGGTTCTGGTTATGCTTAATAAAGGCTCCTTCAGCTGAGACGGGCACGGGGATACAAACAGCTCGATGCGAAATCCGGATGGGGCACAGAGCAAAGGAGGCAGTACGCAGCTGTCAGAAGAAAGTTTATACTTCTTTGCAATATGTGTGAAAAATCATATAAGTCTTTGTGTTTTCTCCAAAACAAATCCACAGTAGTGCTAGTCCTAAATAAGAAGAAAAAAAAAAAAATCAATGGCAGGCAGACTAGCGCTCATAAGCAACCTTATAATAGCAAAGCAATATATGTCCGTGAAGGAAGAAAAAGGGATTAGATTTAAAAAAAAAAAAAAAAAAAAAATCACTTTTGAGCATCTAGTGGATTCTTAAAAACAACAGAGGGAAAAATGATTTTGGTCAATGCTGGGAGAAAAATGCTTTGCCCGGCGTCCTTTAAACTTTCAATTAGAGCAGTTTGAGAGGCACAACAATACACATTTGCTTGCTCCTCTGTTTTATGTTAAAAGAAAAATTTTTAAAGATATTCATTACTAGACTGAGATGAAGGTTAGTCTGATGAAACACCGGCATTGTTATGATCTTAGTACATATTAATGAACTTTTAAAATGCAAATCATTGACCCACTAGGTGGTCTCATGGTCTCATAAATAGCAATCTTTTGCATTCCAGCATCCAAATACCTAGTTAGGAGCTTTACAGAATGCACATTATAGGTGATACAGACCATAACAAGCACTTTGGCAAGGGAAAAAATGCCATTCCAGCCTATTGTGTCAATTAAAATGAAGGGATTTTTATGTTATGAACCATATGTTCAAAGAACATTACATGTAAAATTACATACAATCATTCTGCCTGTGAAGAACACAATAATCCTGGTGCATTAGTGTTCGGCTTCTGGTGAAACGCGATACTGGTGTTTCTTCCACTCAGCTCGCGTCAAATAATAATTTGGATCGCAGCCATGCCTTCCTTTGTGCTGTGATCCCACCAAAAGTCACTGAGTACAAGCTTAGGGCGATTAGAGGGCAAAGTAAAGCACCACTGAGATCTTCCAGAAGTGATGCTGGTGCTGGTGCCACTGCTCCTCTTGCCAGTGAAATAATTACTGGCATTGCTGGTTCAGAGGAGCCGTGGGTTAGTGGCAGAAGAGGAACTCAGGGATGCTGTTGGCACACACAGAAACAAACCCTGAGCAGTGGTTCTTACAAAGTGTGGCAGCACCCGAAGTACTCAGTGTCCCAGCTGCCAGCAACACAGCCCGGTGCCACCGCTCTGACCACGAGGGCCTTTGGCGACCCCATCCCGGCGCAGGAGCCTGATCTGGGGGCCGCGCGGGGCGCTCGGCCATCGCACCCTGCTGCAGCTGCTGCTGCGGGAGCCACCCGTGGCTCGAGAGAAACATCGAGGCACAGTTTATATTAAGCCACAGAAAATGTTTACCAGTTTGTAAAATTATTAATTCTGTTTTTTACTGATCTGTCTATTTACCAAATTAAGCCAATATATCAAAACTAACGTCTTCCCTTTCTAATTATTATTAATAAACACTGCTTATTTTCCCTTAACAAGAATTCATTTTCTCTTTTCAAATTAATAACAGTCTGAAAGAGCTCAGGCACCACAGGGCCTGATTCCAGGCTCATTTTCAGTGAAGTTAACCTGGAGTAGCTCCAGAGCTTTCAGGTGAGGGAGATTTACAGCTGTGTATGTGGGAGCAGGATCGATCCCTCCACCTGTAGGATCTCTCCTTAAAGCGGAGTGAGCTGACACCAGCACCTCTGCCTCCCAGAGAGGCCGAAGGCTCCCTGCCTGTGCTCTTCCTCTACGCCTGCCACCAGCCACTGGCACAGGATGCCACCGCATGACTTGTCCCTGGGGAGCCCTGCCTGCCACCAGTCCTTCCACAACTTTTTGCCCCAGTTTTGAGCAGTTATTTGGCTTCAGACTGAGCCGTTCAATGGAAGAGAGCCTAAGATAAAGCGCAAAGGAGCATGTCTTGGGTTGGGTTTTTCCCCAGTGCCCTGGCAGTTGTTTTTTAAGTGCCCTTCTGACACGTATTTGTGCTTGAGGAGGTTCAGGAACTTGCGCCTCTCAAAAAGGATGTCCACAGTTTATCCCCAACCTCTGCACAGCAAAAGCAACTGCCATCAACTACCCTTATGTTACCCAGCATTTAGCACAGCCCTGACCTGACAGTGCCATCCTCTCTAGGGAGGAGAGGTCATTTAGACTCCCTGATAGCTTTCTCCTGTCCAACTCCATCGTACCGGACATTGCTTAATTATACATGGGCTGCATTTTGTGTTGTGCTTTTTTCTAAATTAAATCTTCCTTTGTTGTTTTAGCACAGCTTTTGTACGCCTCTCTTAGCTTCCTAAAGCTGCATCTGCACAGCATCTTCAACCAAGCATCATAAAAAATGCTAAATGACTTATGTAGGTCTTCTCACTTAAGGTCATTTCAATTATGGCAACATCAACAGATGTATATGTTCATTAATAAAAGTGTGATATGTGTTTGTGTCCCTCTGAAAGTTCAGTCAGAAAATTATAGATTATACTGAGACACTGCAGGAATTGCTACTCTGTAAGTCAAATGCTCTATTATTAAAAATGTCATCCCATATGAATTTCATAAATAGCAAAGCCAAGAACAGAGTAACCATTTTAAAAAGTCTAGAGGGGATTCCATAACAACATTTAAATGCATTACTACTCAAACAATTTGATTGGATTATAAAATATTTAAAACTGCAGCTGTACTTGTGGTGTTTAATGTTGACTATTTTGATTTCTGGAACGTCTTACCTAAGAAGTACAAGTTTACTAAACTAGTTATGTAATTAGTATATAAATATATAAGAGAATCCATAAAGCAAGGCAATCCATAGCTTATAAGGTACCGTATATAGCCAGCTTATTGTACACACACCCACAAAATGAAACTGAAAAAGAGCATTGGGCGTTAGGGTTTGTTTAAGACTCGCCTCCGAAATAAAGGAGGACCTTATTTTGCCAAAGCTGTTCTAATGACTGAAAATAAATACCACAAGAGATGCAAGACAATGCATGCTAAATAGATGGTATTGGCCAGATTCTCAGGTGGTGTAAACTGGCATTAATCCATTGTAGCTAATGGTTAGACAAGTTTTGGCTTTACTTTCATTCTGTGTCCTCTAATTATTTTTTTTCAGGATCTCTCTTACATATGTATTAGGTATGTTCAGGTTTATAATTAAATCTTCATTGACTTTTTAAGCAGAAAGGACAATTTTAAAACCTATTTTTCAGAAGAATAGCTATGTATTAATCCACAAATATATACTGATGCCCATATGTTATAGATATCCTTTCATATGTTAATTGCACTACTTCTGCCAAACTATCCGTCATCTCTGCTGCTTTACCTGGATGGGAGTCAAGACATAATTCATCCAACAAGCTCATGTTATTGGTCACTGCACTTCCACAAAAAGCAACCTCGTTCCAATAGCACAGGGAATATCTGAAGTGACTTTTGTAGCAGCTGACATGTTGGCTGAGACTTGGCAGGTTGGACCGAGGCTGAAAGAGTAAAGCTTTGAAGCAGCTTTACTTAGAGGATGGGTTCTGTGGGCGAGTGGTGTAACGTACCCGCATCCTTTGAGCACACGCAGAAAACTGTGGTAGTTCCCTTATTTTTTGTCCAGCAGTCCCAGGCATGCTTGAAATTCAAAGTTGCCAGTGGGACCTTGGGAGTGGTGTCTGCTCGTCTCCTGCACGCACTCTGCCCGGCTAATGGACTCAGGCAGCGTGCAGCTCCTGGCTGTCCTTGCATCAGGGCAGAACGGACGAGGTCTTCTCCGCTTGACATTGCTCCTGCAAAGGCAGACAGGATGGCCCAAGATGCACACATGCCCACAATGCATTTACGTATGTGCCACAACAGGGGATGAAAAAGCTTGGGTTGCCTGTGAAGGCCTGGCCAGCAGGGTCATCCTAAAATATACTTCTACAGACATACAGACATCATTTGCACATCTGCAAATTCAAAATGCCCTTCTGAACCATCTCTACTCCTGCCTACTATTTAGGCTTGGCATAAAAACATCATCCACATGTCTCAGCAAGCCAAGTCACCTTTCAGACCCTGTTTTCCTGAGGGAGAGTCACCTGTATTTATTTCTATTAAACAGAAATTAACTTGGACCTCCATATGCCACCTCATTTGGCGTAGTTAATTCCAGATTCCAGAGTTATCATTAAAACAAAAACTGCATCTTACACATTGAAATCAGTGGGAATTAGGCTTCAGTAAGGCATACAAGGCTGTAACAAAGATAATCAACCAGCATAAGGATAATCCACTAATTGTTGAAATGAGGCGGAACATCTCCATGGCTTGTCTCAACAGCTAGCCCTGGGCTGAGTCGTGTTTGGAGTTCAGGAAGTTTTTATCATTTTAAAGTATGTCAAGCCTGTGCACTTCAGGGCACAGCAGGAAGCAGAGGGAGGATTTTGCCTGCCCCGAGGTAGGCAGTTCCAGGCGGGGAAATGAAGATCACCCAGTTCCAATCGAGCAAGTGAACTCTCCTGGTTCCAGCTGAGGGCACGCATATCCACCAGGCCTTCAAAACCAGGCCAGTGCCTAACTGGTACACACTCTGCTTCCTCAGATGGTCTTTGAAAAAGCATCCCGTCTTTAAAAGGAACACAAACCTGAAGTTTCTGTAATTTCCTGGGTTTCTATATGACAAAGAGGCCAAAGGCTGCTGAAGCAAATTAGGATCGTGCTCTCAGTATATCTTTAGAATTATTTTGTTCTCAGCCTGAAAGCAGAATTTGACATTCAGTAACCTTTCTAAGTCCAAAGAAATGCTATTGACTTCACTGCAACTACTATAAATTTACGCTTAATATAAGTGAGAGTGGAGCTGTGCCACAGTTTGGTCATTACTCTATGAATTCATATGATATAGAACAAGCCCAGCAGTTATTTGTGTTGTTTTTATTTCAAATGGCTAGCTTGCTGGTGCATGGTAATTTTCATGAGTGGTCCCTGCCCTTGATCATTTCAAATGGTGTTTGAAGCATTTGGATCTTAAAAATCTCACTGTCTTCAAGGAATAGAGCCTTTCCTGTGAATGGGTGTGAAGTTAGTTCTGTGCCATTTAAGAGAGAAGTTCAGAAAAAGGTACACTGGAAAATTGAGCATGAACGTATGCACGTAGTGGAGAGGTAAAATCACAAAAATTAAGGGAGATGTAGTGCCAGCAGAGCTCTTAACATTTGGCTGCCTTTATTCCTCCTGTTCTACCTATGTGTGGTCTTCCTTGAAAAAATAGCTACGTATGTAGAAAATACATGAAAAAACACGTGTATTCAGGTGTGGCATGAAGGAGCTTACATTACTTTTCCCTATTGCTACATCTTGTTAGAATGATCCCGCTGGCAAGAATTTGCCAGCTTGTGGTTACAGGCTGAGCAGCTCACACCTTCAACAAGACCAGTGCCCTACTGCGTCCATATAATGTCTTGGATATAATGGACACACATCTCTCATCATTGTATTCTTAATGGCTTACTGTACTTTGCAGGTTGTCCTGTAGGTGCAAAGAGTCCAAAGAATATTTCAGAGGCAAAACACTTTTGAAAGAGGGTCAAAAGGGAACAGACACCCAGTTTCATTCTCCTCAATTGAGGCAGGGTTTAGGATTCAAGTTTTACAGTAGAGGGGCTCTATTTACCTCAGTGAGCTTATTCTTGATTTACACTGGATTAGAATTAGTTCTCACAAACGTAGAAATGTATTCTACCAGGATGGTGATGGAAGCATTGATCCTAAACAAATAAAATGACCTTCTCCTTCAATTACTTTGGGCTTCACTAATTAAAATAATTTTGCTAATGAAAGCTGCAAAAATATTCACACAATTCTCATGCAGTCAGTCTGACCTTCTGCTGACGTTTCTGATGATGGCAAATACTTTACTCACCAGAAAGTGAGTAGCTGTGCATGCTGCAGAGCCTCTTCTACGACATAGGAAACCAGAAAACCTGAAAATAATAGTTCATTAGAGTAACTTCAGTATCAGTGGCAGGCACTGAGTTCTGTGCAAACATGCATGGTGACTTAAAGGTGCTAACACATCTTCTGATCTCACGGCTTCATTATTTCTTACTGACCTATTGACCAAATCCACTGGTACGATTTACAAACCATACCTGCGTACCCTCTGGGAGTAGAGGTTATTTTTGTTGAAATAGTGTTCCTAGAGACAAAATCACTAGCTCAGGCAGCCAACACTTAAAATTCCTTTTGAAAGCGATTGGAGTGTTGAAGAAAGACTGTAAGAATTGGGCCAAATCATTTCTGAGAGATATGTTGATATAAGCATCAGTGAAGTATGACTTAATACCGGGAAAAGAGTGTAACATTTTGCCTGCCACATGCTTATTAGCTTGCACACTGGTGAAACGTAGGAGATTTCATACACTGTTCTGAGTTATGTCCTTGATTCTTTCATCAGCACTAGCAGAGACTGCAGTGATGATCTAAACAAGAGAGAACATTTTGTTCGGGTGCACTTGGACATATTGGTGCCCTACTAGTGAGTAAGGGAAGCATACTGAGCATTACTAAGTTCTCCTATTGTTCAGTTCAATATTTATTTTCTAAAGGTATTTCATTTCAAGCCCTATTTTTTTTTAAATGCTGCTATACTACAGAAATTATGTTAATTAACCAACTTCTTACACACCGTTCCCATCTTGACTCTTTTTTTTTTTTTTTTTTTTGACATGCTGACATACCATTTTTTAATTGTGGTACAGTCTGAGGTCCGCAGCTTATCCTTAGAGCTCTCTCAAGACTAATCCAACCAACATTTAGCCACACACATGGTAGTTCAAGGGAGTAAAAATAAGGAAACAGACAATGGAGGGGAACGGAGGTAAGGAAGCTTTTGTCAACAGAAAATTCTAATCCTCAAAACATTTTGTGTGTTTGAAACAACATTTAAAGTGTTGCAAAAATACAAACATAGCATATAGGACCATACCACTCCCCCAAACAATAAGATGAAGAAGTGCTGGAATATATAAAAGAATTAGTATAAACTCTCATTTTCATTTTACCAAAGTGAAGAAAAACAATTCCAAAGATATTTACATGTGGCTGGCCAGACTGCAGGACTGGCCTGCTTAGTACCTAGTAAGCTGTTTTGGACATAGGTTATTACCAGTTGCTGCAGGAAGACTCCTCGCTGTAAGCAGTCAAATATCTACCAAAATATGCACGCGTAGTTGCTTCCCAGCTCACATTAGGTAATGTCTGGCATATGCTCTGAAGCAGGATGGTTTATTTCCCTACAATAATTTTTCCTCCTGTCTTTAAATATTTGCAATTAGAAATCTGGATAGTCTTGTTATATTTAAATAAATGTCACTCTTTAGGCTTCACTGATATCTTCTGGCAATTAATTATTTATTCTAAGAGTGCATTGTATACTCATTTTTAATGTACAACCTTTCAATTTCGTTGTAAAGCTCCTTTTGCTCATATTATAGACACTGCGTGGTTGCAAGTCAGAAGGGAGGAATCCCACAGCCCAGGGGCTGCAGCATTAACCAGCCGTTCCCCAAGAAGCGTGTGGCTCCACGCAGCGGCGTGCGCCTCTTATCCGAATTTGTTACTCGTATGGCTGCAGCACACGGCCAACCATACCATTGTCAGTGAGGGCTATGGCATGGTAGGCACTCTGCAAAGGGCTGATCCCTCCCTAAAGACCCTACACAAATAAAGGAGACGAGATCTAATGGCATTTTCAGTTCCCAGCTTCCAATGGCCTTACACCCTCGTAGCTGTGTTGCATTCTGAGTCTCACATCTCTCAAGGCAGAACTGCCTCGATCCAGTGCAGCAATGGGGCAGCGGTAATTCGGATGACGTCCCTGTAAACTGGTGGATAAGGATGGGGTACAAGCAAGCCCTGAGGCAGCGCTCTTTTGTCCTTTTCCTCCTCACAGGAGCCTACTGAAAGCACAAAGGCTGCTCCACCAGCTAGGCTGTAAGTGCCACGGCAGAACATTGCTGTTGCTTTTTGCTGCATCCCCCATTTTCCACGGGCAGGGCTCTCCCCCCAGGTAGGTGTGGGTGTTGAGCAGGAACAGGGGGCTGTGCCTGCGATGCCTATTCATGCTTCATCTCGTGAAGCGTGCGGATTGCTACCCACCCAAAGCCAGCTCTGCGTAACTTTGCAGTTTTCTGGCTTTCTGGCATTTACAAAGGATTGTGCCAGGCTACGCGCTCCCTGAGCAAAGCCTTAATCTGTTTTCAGCCAGTTACTTTTTTTCTGGCAGCAGATATAAGGCCACACAGTCAAATAATGAACTTGTCTTTCATTTGGATATAGTTTATTAATGACAAAAACGCTAATCCATTAATCAATTTAAAACAAGTTGGTAAATGAAAAAAAAATTCTCAGTCTCCTTTAGTAACAGGATCACATGCATCTTAAAAGGGGGCCATTATCTCCATGGGTTTCTCAGCTGAAGTTAAAAATCTAAAAATGATTTTCATTCATTTCTCATTAATATGCAAAATTATTCAAATTAGATAGTAATTAACCATCTACTCAGTAGAAAACCTTTTCATGATAATTTATGATAAACTCAGTAGCAGCTTTGATTGAGATTGATTTTTGGTGTTGAGAAGCTATCATGAATACAAAAAAGCACCTGAAAAAATATTTTTAAACACCTAACTTACTGCTCAGCTAATTATATGGTAACCATGTTCACAGATTATTTCAAAGGGAGGCCTATAGGCAAGATACTAATGCCGAATGAAACAGGCAAAACATCCTTTTGAGTTTGTCCTACATTTCATCTTAAAGCTCAGCTTTCTTTACATCTCGCAGCCTAATTCATTTAGAATGTTAAATGTTTAGCGCTGTTTAATTCAGCAATCGGCTACACTGGAACTGGGGCTTTGCCTGATAAGGCTTACAGGATCGCTTTCAAGATAAAACTGTTTTGAAAAATCAAAACACATTCGAGACAAACTGTTGTTTTACAATGCAGCGTCCCTGGGAAAATAGCTACGATTTGTAAACAGACTCCAGATTTATTTTTGCAGATGGCAAAGGGAGCTCAGCGGGTTACAGGGTTAATATCGTGGGCACGCTGCACTATGGAGAATATGGTTTTGTTCTTAGCAGCAAAGACGAGCTTCAGGACTGGGGACACGGTAGCTCTAAGCACTGGGGATTGCTGTTCAGAAATGTTACTCTCCTGAGGTGGGAAAACCAGAGGGAAAGCAGCATTGACCTTGTGCTGCTGAAGTAGCATTAAGGGGAGAAAAAACCCTATTTGGTACCTATCCTGCTAGTGGGAATTGCTGTGAGCACCCATGCCAAAGAGGCAGGACTATGGAGGAAAGAAAAAAACTAATATTCTTAAAGGCTTTTTCTCTGAACTTGATCACAGAACTAACGCAACCAACAACTGATGATCTGCCAGTAAATAAGGTATATACTGCACATCCTGGGGATCTGCTGTCATTTGAATAATTACCAGCAGGAAGAGGAAAAATAGGAATTTTGAAGCCAAACCTTTTGAACTCATCTACGGGAGGGAATGGAAGAGGAGGGGAAGGGAGCAGATTTGGGTTATGAGCTAACCCTAGGGTTAGGCTCCTGCTCAGATCCCAAGCTGAAAGGCCTCTTCTCCAGGGTGTAACCAAGGCTATGCTTAAGCTGCACCTCACCACAAGTAAATCTTTCCAAGTCCTTAAACCAAGACTCAACATATGCCTACGGCGCAGTGCCATGCCCTCCAAAACACCCAGCTCTCAGAAGCAGCGAGTGGTGGCTGCTGGCAGCCCAGTGCTCGGCTCCCCACCATCACTCACTGCTGCCCCAGCTAATGCAGGGTCCTCTGTGCTGTGCCCCGCATCCTCCACAGCAGAACGTGGTCCTCTCAGAAACCTGCAGCAGAACAATCAATGATTTATGCAAAACCAGGATTTGTCTACCAGGTTGTGGCCTTAAAGTCAATAGAAACCTCACATGTCCAGCTGGTATTAATGACACCTGGTAAAGAACCAAATGCAGTGACTAGGTATAAAAATATTCTTATCAAAAGCTGCAAGATGAAAGTGGTTCAGTAATAAAAACATACCTAGTGGCAAAAGGGTAGAGTGATGACTACAGAAATCTTCTTTCACATTGGTACAACAGCATCAACACTTTTTTTTTTTTTTTACTGCCCCAGTGCAACTCACAAAGTCCTTTTCCTCATCAGCGTGCTATACACATGTCCTGGTTAGTAAATAATCCCCAACTGCTCTGTTACGTTACACATTGGACCATATTTGCCATCAGCTGACTGCGTGCCTACACAAAGCCGAGCTGACTGAATCTGGCTGCCTTGCTCCTCATCACTTACCCTGCCTCCAGTCGCTTCCAGATGGCAGGGTGTTACAACGCCTCCCCTCGTTCCTCCCTGAAGGCCAGGGGGTGGCAGTGGGCAGCCTTCCCCCGGAGCCCTGCCTTCTGCCACCCCACAGGGTACCACATTCGTCCTGAACGTGTTCATCCACAGCAGTGACAAGAGAATGCTTTCAAAGGGCAATAAAAAAACTGTTGAGAAGTTACCGATGATACCCAAGTTAATATTTCTTCTTCCAGGAGCATGGTGAGAATCTCAGATGGGATGCAGGATGTTCAGAATATGCAAACTGATTTCAGCCTACCCAGATGTCCTGTCATGATGGACCTCAAAAAGAAAGGTTATTTCAGGGAAGAAAATACTGTGTCCCACAACATATTTAGCTGTTGGATCCAAGAGAGGCGAGTCACACAGAAGACGTGATTTCTGAGGGACTGATGCAATTAACAGTGTTTTCTGAGACAGTGGAGAAAGATACAAACAAGAAATTTCTTCCGAACTTCCACAACCATTGCCTTTCAGTCATCTTTTCCCTACTTTTTGAGATTCAAATAAATTGAAGGCAGCCTTGTCTTTGACAAAAGGAGAAATAATAACAATGCCCTGGGTACTTATAAACCCTTTCTTTTATTCCTTCCATTGGAATATCTCAGGGGAGTTCAGGAGTATAAACTTCTCAAGCAGTGAAGTACTACGCTACTTATTTTACCGGTGGGGAAATTGCAGCAAAGGACAGGTTTGGTTGTGCGTCCAAGAGGTCACGCAGGAAGTTTTTGTCAGAATTAGAAACAGTTACTGAGCATTAACCTGCGGCCCTAAGCATTAACCACCGGGTTTTCTTCATGGTTTGGGAAGAATAGAAGCCAGCGAGAAGTTTCGGAGAGTGAGTCGAGAATTAAGCAGGCTCTGATAAGCGCGTGCTGTTCAGGCAGCTGGTAGGTTACGGTGAACTGCGAGAGCAAATAACATCACACTTTAATGTAGCGCACTTTTTAATCTGACAGACAAAAGCTTAACAATATCCAATGGCTGGCAGTCGACTCCTGAAGAAGTCCAACTGGAAATCAAGTGGCATCTCTCTGACCACTTTGCACCACTTGAATGAGAACAAAGCAGCTGGAAAGCTACCTAAGCCATCAAGTTAAAGCCATCACAGCTCTTTTGTTGCAAAAAGAATCCAGCTCAGAAAGGTTTTGCCTCCTCAGGAGTGCTGGAGCAACCCTTTTCAACAAAATGCTACACAGATTCTGGTGCTAAGTTTGCAACTTCAAAGAGGATTCAAAACGAGGTGGGATAACGTATGGCCCAGCTGTGAAATTGGACAGCAGGGACACCTCGGCAGCTACACTGGGCAAAATTCCCCTGGTGTCAGCCTACGTGTTTGTTTTCAGTGGGGGGAAACCATGGCTTTGTCCTTGAGTTTTTGAGTTTAATTTCTTTTTGCTGCTTCTGGAAATGTGAAACAGTTAGCAACCTTGCTTCAATAATACATAATTCTGAGGGAGGAAAAATTGGGGACCTAAGGAACCTGGCTTTTTTTTCCTGCCTTATTATAAAGTCATTTTTCAAATCACCTTTCTGACACATTTGTCCATATTGATTAGCTGCTTTTAGAATGACATTGTCTGACCTGTCTAAATCCATCAATTGCTCTCCTGCTGATGCTTAATTCCCAGTCTACTTTAGCTTCTAATGGTATGGTATGAATATTATTCATAAAGCCTTTTTGCTGAAAAGATCAATAATCACATACATCTGAAGTTTGCATTCTGCATGTTGTTCAAGTAGCCCTTTAACTGGCCACAGTCTCTTCTATTTTCCTTTTATCACTGTGGACTGTAAATGTTTCATTAGTAGCATTTAGAGAGTACATACTTGATACTATATCCCCAGGAGTTTCAAGTGAGTTATTAGGAACTTGTTCAGCATTAGGATTAATGCATATTCCCAGTAGTTTTCATTGCATTTCCATTCTGTGCGCCACAAACTCTACTGTTAAATATGTTTTGTCCACTTAAAAACTGTTTGGTAGGGAAGGCATGCCTTAATTGTTCCCAAGACATTGGGTAATGCTCTACTGATGGGCCTAAGGTTGAACTAATAGGCAAGTAAGATGCAGTTTAGCTTCAGCAGGTTTTAAAGTACTAATGAGGCACAATATACTGAAGTTAAGAACTTGTCAAGATGAGCACTTCATATAAAAAGTTGAAACAACCTTTACATTTTTTTCTTTAAAAAATACAAGCAGTGAATTACCTCAATGCTGAGAGAATGTGTTCAAATTAAATATTTTCTAGGTTAATACAGACATGTCCTTTCCAAAACTTGAGAATTCAGATTCAATTTAAATGAGAAAAAATAATGCATTTTACATAAAGACTACGTTACTAAAAGAATTTTTTAGGAAAGACTTTGCAAAACAAGAACCCTGAGTTGAGCAAAGAGCAAAATGTGTCTGCCTGAATACTAGTAGGTAAATGTTCTTAGAAAATACAGTTTTCAGTTTGCAGAATGGCTAAGTTGGATCTCCTGTACTCCAAGCTGCTGTTCAGACAACTGCTTGTCTATAGTTAGCAGACTTTGCAAGATAGAAATATTAGGGCCTTAGAAGTACACATACTGACTACTCACCCTTCTAACTCCCCGTCTTCCTGGAAGCCCTCTCAGGACAGGAAGAACAGCTTTAGTAACTGCAGGATTGATTGGAACTTCATTGAATTTTAACTACTGCATGCCAGGCTGTTGTATACAATGACATGAAATATTTCATTTTCACTTTATGACATAAAAGCCTGAGTGTCCTGCTACTGAGATGTATCAATCAAATCAGAGGTTCAAATATTATATTATTTTGATGCTGGTATGAGTGTGAAAATGATGCTTTAGTTCACAGTCAATTGATCGAATGTCTTTGCAGTCAATAACAGATTTCTGCATGTACTTTTGCAGAGCCATTACTTCAGGGTTCATAAAGTGGAACACAGCCCTTCTGACAATGCTGTAGGATTTCTTTTTTCTTTAAGACCATAAAAACATTGCTTACACTGAAAAGAAAAAAAAATCAAACTCATTTTTAGAAGGATCACTTCAAGACAGAAATTTCAAACAATTAAAGCATATCCAACATATTGTGGATAGTGATATTTCAGATGTTTGAAGAATAGTTATAATTTGCCCAAGTCTGCTTTATATGAAGACAACTTGAGAGCTGCAACAATGGGTAGAAATACCGTGGGCTACGCGATGGGATTTTACAATTTTATTTTTAATGTGAGTGACTCTCTGGCCATGGAGCACATGATAATTGTGGATAAATGGAGTTAAATATTCTCTGTTTGAAAAGCTCAAGCTGTTCTGATGCTGAGGGATGAACAAGGACGTTAATTAGTAAGTTAACTCAGCTCACCACCCATTCTTGGTGTACGGGCTTTTTTTGTTGCGTGCTTTACAATTTCTATGCAAGCCACTACTGAGCAGATAGGTATGTGCCCTGAGTACCCCTCTCCACGGCTCAGTCCAACTTTGCTTCCATGAGAGAAAGCTATTTAGCACCATCTTAGATTACCACAGTCAGGTACTCTATTGAAATATTCAAGAAGTAGTTCTGGAATTATAGACAATATATACACACACTTCTGCTTTTCTTTCTTGCAGTAAAAGAATAAAAAGATGACCAAACAGCTTAAACGGTAGAGAAAATATGACCTGCTTGAAGTGCTAAGGAAAACCTGAATCAGAAACCTGGAGAGGCACAAATGAACTTCCAGGACTGGATGCTGAATGTTACACCTAAAAAGATTGCACTCGGTCTCTTACTTGTACCACCAACACATCAAACGCCTCCCTCCCACACAGATATACCTTGTTATTTTGCTTTTGCTGACCCTTCACAAGATGACCTCCTCTTCAGCTTCTCATACTCTTAAGGCAGTTTGAAAGTGCTGCTGTACTGTGCTTAACCCTGACCCAAAGGACAGAAACAACTACGCTGCAAGGAATACTGCAGCATTTGTGGTGGTTAACACTTACTCCTTACTGCTAACCTTGTGTTTTCTGCCCATCGCATCATGGAGTTTTCCTGGACTCAGTATGAAGTAGCAAGGAAGAAAGAGGGAGAAAAGAAAGGAGGAAAAAAAAAAAAGGCAAAAAAAAACCCACACACCGCAATTGCTATAAAGCCTTGCTACAATATAATTCATGATGCCTTCTTAGCAAACGATTAAGCAAGGCTTCATTTAATATTATTGTAGATATTTTCACAGTAATGTCCTTTTTCTACTAAGCAAGGTAGATAATATTGACAATGTTGCCAAGTAATTACACCAGCAAAGTAAATGTATAGCATTGTGCCCCTACGATTCCTCTTCTGGCTGCCCAGCATGCAGCTCAGCAAGCAAGGATACAGGCCACTGACAGTAGAAGATATGGTTTTATTTATTAATTGTGAAGCTCCAGGTTACAGAAATGCCACTCAGACTTGCTATGCTTCCCATATAAATAATTGATCGCTTTTATAGCTCAGCACAGATACTACAAGAACATGTGATGCACAAAAGACCAGGCATTTGTTGCTGCTTAGGTCAGTATGCAGGGAATCCAGCAGAAGCCAAATGAACTCTGTTTGTATGGGTCCTTCCTTCACCCACGATTTGCTAAGACCATAGGGCTGAATAGGGCTGTGGGAATTTAGGTTCTATTAAAAGATGCTCATGGAGCAAACCATCTTACCCTCTGCAGGATTATCTAAGTCTTATTGGCTGCAGTTTGCTCTACCGCTGCCAGCAGATTTCTTGGAAATCTTTGAAAAATCAGTGAGTGTCCTTTCTAATGCAAAGCACCGTGTCTCACCATCCTGAAGGTTCACCAAGCACATTTATAAATCTTAAATTAAGATTTTATGCAATGCCATTTAGTCAGCCCCGGAACTTCCTGCATGGCCCGTGCTTTTCACCCTCACTGAAGCATCTAGGAGTCAGAGAAGCCGACAGAAGTGTAACAAGCAGAGATGCTGCTACAACCCTTCCTGCTATAGACGGCCCTGCTGCCGTGAATTAGCCTGACACAGCCTTAGCCCAACTACTGCTGTAAGGCATTGTGCCTCAGCATGAGACCATATGAGATCTTTGAAAAAACCCCATCTCAGCCATAAAGGTTGCTTTTAAATGTGCCACCAGCCCTCCCTGCGTACCTATGAAGTATGGACACACACACCCAGATGCCACAGGAGGGAATGGTGATGTGACCTGGGCATGCTAAACAGAGCTTCAGGGACCACAGGCGTCAGTGAGATGCCCACCCTGTGTTACACGGGGAATTTCAGCAGCTCCCCCACTGGATTTCTCTCAATGGCTCTTTAATGTCCTGTGGTATCAGAACACATCGAGTCCAAGAGGTAAGGCAAGTTCCCAAACCTGAAGAGAAGATGCTAACAAAAGCATTTAAAAAGCCAAACTTAGATTTTCTCCTAAATTGATGCCTGTGACATAGTAACATTTAGAGCAACACTAAGACTTAGCTCTAGAATTGAGCAAGCAACATCCATTTCCTGTTTATGCTCATGCTTTTGAGCAAGACATGAAAACTACAACTTTCACAAAGTCCTGACCAGTGCATGATCATAAACACCTTTTTTTGTGACACAATACGTTTTTTTCCAACCATGGCTCTAAGTGCTCTCTGTTTTCCCATGTAAATTACACCGGGATAGAATGCAAACTCTGGTGAAAATAAATAAATGTTGCTGTTATCTGCTCAGTGGAAAAAAATTTACCTTTTCTCTTACATGAGAGATCTGCCAGCTTGATAGCATGGAATCCTGCATCCCCTACAAGGCACCTGCATCAGAAAGACAACAGCAAGTTGTGTCTTGAGCATTTCAAACCTCCTTTGGAAGGAGGACTTCAAAGAATTAAAATACAAATCCATTCTAATGCCCATTCAGTGCTTGGTCTACCTGCTCTGGGTGCTAAGCAGAGTGCCAATTAGTGTCAGCTTTAATGGTGCCTTCTGTACTGTCAACATTCTTCAGCTGGGAATTGGACTAAAAGATCATCATCTCATTTCACACTGGAAACCAAAACAGTCATCGTGCAGTAATAACTTTTGGTCACTGCTAACCCAGACCTCATCAAACCAGCGACCTTGAAATGAAAAGGGTCCACATCCCATTCCCTTCCTTGCATTTCTCAGGAGCAGCAATGCCAAGAGTTTTTAGGACTGGAAGGGATCCAAACGTAATGGGTAAGTCATTGAATCCTGAGTCCTAAACTGGAGGCCAATGAGATCTCTATTACTCTTCCAAGGGGAGAAAAAAAAAAAAAAAAAAAAAAAAAGAAAAGTAAAAAGCATTGCATTTACAGCAACAGGCTATGAGTTGCACAATACCTACAAAACCCGTATCTGCTGACCGCAGGGCATCTCTCACCACCCAAAGTTTGGCTGATGACCACCCAAAGTTTTTTGTATTGCAACAGTCTTTACTATAGACCACTTTATATGCAGAACACCACATATTTTGGACCCCCTCCACTCTAAACGATCACTTAAATTATTGGGTCCTTATTTATTTGAACTATTAGTTCAGATTAATTAAAGAGGTTTTATTACTGAGCCAATGCCACCCTGTTACCCCTTCACAACTTCAGCCAAGTAGTAAGATTGTTTGGAATAATGGAGATCAAGATAGGGCTCACTGTTTTATTTCTATTTTAAAAAAAGAGATAGTATATACAGCAATAGCTGGGTTACATTATACCTGCTGATCTCTAATTTCTACGCTTATGAGGTTTGTTTTTTTTGTACAACAGTTGCTCTCTTCTCACTTTCAGAAAAGACCCAGAATTCTAAGTGAGATCTGTGCATAACTATATATACATATATGTATGTGCTATAAAAATTACAGCACAAATATCTACATATGCTGTCAGTTTTAAACAAATTAATCCAAGGCTCTGAAAATATTCAGTATGTAAGCATTCTACTTTCAGGCCCATGATATTTAAAATTACTAAGGCTGGCTTTCGCATTACACATGAGACTTTTCTGTTAAAAAATAATAACTGTAAATCTGTTTTCTCATGCCCAAGTAGTCCTTTATGAGACATGTAAGGAAATGCAGTGTGGATTGTCATGAACGGAGCAATAATCATAAAATTAGAAACAAAAGAATCAGACAGAAGCCAGCTTTTTTTTTTTTTTTTTTTTTTTTTTTTTTTTAAAGATTCTAAATCACACACAAAACATTTGTTCTGCTCCAGCTCTTTGTGAACTAATTGGCTCTCCTGGAGGGACAGGTAATTGTACTTGACTACACAAGCTGTCCTGAAGCTCCCTTGGAAAGCTCCAGTAAGCTTCCAGTGTTAGCAGCCATCAAGGATTTCACAGGTCAGGCATCGGATCGATACAGCTAAAAGCAGCAGGGACTGTAATGTCGACAGCAGGTTTCAGAAAACGCTGCAAGTGCCAGTTTGTTCCCCTTCATGCAGAAGCTCAAGACAGCTTAATTAACCCTTGGAAAATACAATTTATCCAGAGGCTCTGCGGGTCTGTGCTAGGCCTTATTGGTGAACTGATAGCAGAGATAGTGTAGCTGGCAGCTCTGAATTCCCATTTCCCCCTTTAATGCTCTTTCAGTTTGGATGCAAACAAAACATGATTTTAGGCGGCTGTGCTTGCCTTGTCCTGAAGAGCATGCTACGGGAGGCCCCGAAGGCAGCTGTGCCGAGGGCTCGCTGGCTTCTTCAGCAGGAGCCGGGCCCAGCGGGGGCATTGATCGCTGGCCTCTCGGGGTGGGAGCGCGCGCGTGCCTGAGAGCGTGCCAGGGAAGGGAAGGAAAAGCGAGGGAGAGTCATCTCCCACAGGTCTAAATGCTTCTTTGCCCTCTTGTAAAGATGTTCCCTTGTTAGTTGTCTATTTTTACTGTCTTTTAATACCACATGGCTGTGAAAAGTACAGACAAGGTAATTTTCCACATCCCAAAACACCCACATTTTAGAAGACAAAGAACTTGCCAGAGGTGACAGACCAGTAAGAAGTTAGCTTGTCTGATGTGATATTCAAGCTTGTGTCTCCGGTGTCAGGCCAACAGGCCGAAGGGTTTTTCCTTCCACAGCTCTTTTCAAGCTAAGGAAATCTTCTAAAAAAGACATGCACTGAGCAACTAAGGAAAAAATATCCCAGTTACTAAGGCTTAGCAGTTTTACCAGATAAATCTGCCTGTGAATTCAGTTTTAAAATAGTTAATATTTTACCTCCACTTATACTTCCATTAGTTGATTTTAATTTGTATAATTTCAGTTAATTCATGTAAATGGATGTTCCTCAGTTTATATTTACCTTCATTAGTGAATGAAAACATGTAGCTTTTGTTCCAGAAGAGCAAACTGTCACTGGAGTGAGCAAAGCAGGCGCCACTTTCTTCCCACAGAAGAAATTACTATTTCTGATGGTAAAAGGCTATGTCCAGAGGAGTAGGATTAAGTAGATGAAATCATACTAGAAAGATTTTTATATGTGTGCACATAATACACACTCACATAGACACAAATACTTGTGACATTAACTACGCAACTTGGGCATAGGAATTTATGATGTGATAGAGAAATGCTGAACAACAAGCAACCAGAAATAAAACAAAACAGTATCTGTGATTTTTGAATTAACACTCCTGATTTAACAAAAACAGTGCACAAAAAGCTCTTGAGAGAAGTATTTAATACATCTATGTCATAGCCCTCCTGTCCAAGCAGCTAGGTATTAATTTGTCAGGACAGCCTGCAGGAGACAGTCTGCCAGAGGTAGTGAAGGATGCTGCTAGAAGGTCTGCAAGCAAAGGGTAATGATAGATACTTGACACATTTCAACCCAGTATATTGCTACCTACTGGGGAGCCAGAAGGTTTGAGGTAGACCTGTGCTTGTCTGACATTCATATTAATAATGGGCAAGAAAAAAAAAAAAAAAAAACACAACAACAGTGCTAGAGTGACAAATGCAGAAGCCTGGAAGGGTTGGACTGTGCCCAACATACACGTGTGAATGCAGAAGACACGTTGGGGATGAAGAACTTGCTCTTACTCACATGCAGGCTAGTTTTACGTGAACAAAACTACCTTAAGTATGAATACACTGCACTCTCCATCAGAAGATAACCTTGCAGGTGAAGGAAGACCCAAGAAAACAGCAGCAAAAATAAAAAAGTTTTGACTGCTTATACCAGCTGTAAGTCAGTCTCCAAAATTTGAGCAAGGGTTGAGAAAATAACTTCTCCATTCATGGTTTGTGAGCAGCCAGAAGGCATGCATGCACAATTGTAAATCAGATAAGATTAAACATCCTCCTGTTTTAGAGAAATCTTTACTTACAGTTTGGACTACAACCAAAACATGCTTGAAGAGACCGCACAATCCCATTAGTTATCCAAGATTTGTAAGATTAAGGGGGGTGAGGAGGGGAAGCAGCATTGCTAGCCATGTCATTCCAGTGCTTAGGAAAGCTGGATGCAGGACTGAAGAATGGGCAAGATACCAGGTGCTGTGAAAGGTGAGATTTAAGATTAGTGCTGAAATATAAATTACATAAGTGAACGTTTTTCACTCCAGAGTGCAAATCCATGGAAAGACAATGATGCATGCAGGTATGAAAAAGGAGCTGAATTCTCTTTATATCACAGCCTCCTTGCTCTTTCTGTTTTTCCTGTTACTGCACCTTTACTTTCATTTTTAATTGGAATTTCCCACACCCCCATACTCACCACTGTAAGGACCTGACTTCTATTAGAAGCACTTGGTGCTCCCTAACACAGACCATCTGACCAGCTGGTGGGCATGTGGGAACGATCACGAAGTCTGTAGTTACCACCACAACATGCTCTTGTGCTTAAGAAATTAAGTATTGCAACACACCGTGCTGCAGAGCTGTTGGGAGGAATGCTCGTGTCCACACTGGTTAGATTGCTTCTTTTCATCTGCCACTACTTGCAGTCAACCTTAGAAAAAAATATACATGTTGAGACCATTTTCTTCAGGAAATGCGAATGGTTTCTGAGGACCTGCAACAAAGTGCAGTTTATGACAGTTCCAGAATATAGTGGGTAAAGATACTTAAAGGAGAGCTCTGCTCTGACATATTCTGAGCAGCGTTATAGATTTTGCTTTTACAGATTCTAATGCAAGTCTGACATAGCTTGAAAATTCCATTTTAATAATATCAACAAAGAGCTTTTACATTCCCACAATAGAGTTTAAAAATGAAATCCTCCTGTTAATTACCAGGGAGTGCAGGCACTCCAAGGTTGAGTACCTATTTCTGTTTAAAGGTTGACACTTTAAGTGCTTTAAAACCCACATACTTGTTCAAATTGCCTCGAAATTTGGTATGCCTCATGGGGATCCAAGGTAAGGTTACAGTCATAAGCTTGGGGTCATGTCTGTCTGTGCTTTTCAAGATAGGAAAAGCTGTTTTTTTTTCAGGCCATAAGTGAACAAATTATGATAAACTTTTTTTCTATTCTTGCATATCCATAACAGATCAAACCACAGCTTTCAGAGTGCTCCAAATGTTCTTAGCAGTCAACATTTGGCATCTCCAATAGGTAAGTGTTTAAACTTCTGATCCTAAGAGATTAAAGAACATACAAGGAATCAGAGAGAAAAAATGGCTTTCCATTTACCAGCCAACTTTACTATGAGCTGGGTGGTACAAGAGGATGTGTAATATTAAATTACCTGACTTTATGCGCAATGGCAGTTTGCATTTGGCCCTCAGAAAGAGTTCTGAATACACATTATTAGTAATGCAAAAATAGTTGGCAAAGACTTTTTATTATTCAGAGTAAATCCAATGAAAATAGTTTTGAAAATGCAATGGTGGAGCAAGACGGAGAGGTCACAGGACCTGTGAAGCAGGGGGATATGGGTCAGGTGAGCCCTCACAGCTGACTTGGAGAAACACACAGGCAACAAGGCCAAAGAAGTAGAGTACACAACTGATGACCTTATTCTAGAGGCATATGGGCTCAATGAGACAGGAGAAAGACTGTAAATGGTGACTAGGGAAGCTCTATGTTACTTATTGACAGAACTCACAGAAGACAGACTTGCTCACCAGGCTCTTATATTACATATTTAAAATTCTTGTAGCCACCCTGTAATAAAAGAGCCCAAATGTTGGGCAATGTGTCATATTTGTGATTTCTCTGTTAGTAAGCAGGAATTTCTGATTACATACAGCATCTGCTTGCTGATGGTGTTGTGAGGAAAATATGGCATGAGCTGATGACCATACGCTTAGTTATTTCCCCGCAACCATTTGTGGAGGGGGCTGTCTCAGCTCAGGTCACGTGGTGTTAGTCTTATCAGGAAAAAGTGAAGTTGAACTTTAATGCTCACTATTTAAACTCAAAGAAAAAAAAAAATCTTAATCTCATGCACATCCCTGTGTGTATAGATATGCATGCTTCATTCCCCCTCCATGCTGTCTGATCTGTTTATTTTCACTGAGAGCTTTGACATGGATAGTTCAGAAGAGTCCTTTACAGTCCAGTAACTATGGACCCTTCTTTTCAACGTGTCTATAACATGTCTATAAATTCTGTATTTTTTTTATTTTTTTTTTTGGCGGGGCAGGGGGGAAGAGAGGAGATGGATTATGTTCTACCACAAGAACCAAATGCAGAGTCCATACAAATTATGTGGAAAGTCTACAATTGTGCTACTGCTGTGTATTAATTAGAAAGGTGTACTGAATAATAATTCTTACACAATAAGAAGTGTGGTTTTAAACATTCCCAAACTGTTACATAGTCAGGCTGAATTACCTTAGAAGCTTCAACTGAAAAGAATACTTGAAAAGAAAATATTCCAATAGGAAATTTCAAAGAAAAATTTGGTTAACGCTAAGAACAGGTCATTCAAGGCTGTGCTTGCATAAAGTTTAGTTAAAGAAGCTCTAGGCAGTGTGGTCACTTTTTGTTTTTTGACTTCTTCCATCATTGTTTTAGAGAACAGATAGATTTCCCACGCTGGTACATAACCTTTTAGATTTTACCTAATTTGATTTTTAATACTTCATTCATCTATTTCATCTGATCCATCACATTAAAATCATGCACTGTAAAAGGAATAAATTTACAGCTTGATAAACTTGCAAGTTTCATCTTTACGTTCAGCAACCTCATCCTTCCAACTCTTCATCATTATCATGAACATTAAAGCCAAGTGATTTTGGAAAGCCAAAAGCAATTGGGTAAATCTCTCAAACTACTCTGTGAAGGAAGGATGAAACTTCAGCAACAGCTAACCAGCGCCTCTCCTAAGCAAACGTTGCAGTCCAAGAAACACCGTTCGATCTCCTCTAGGAGCACCACAGCAGAGCTGGCTCACCCATGTGTCGCTGAGCACACCTCCTGGTCCCGTGTCCGACAGCGCTGGACTCAGAGGTGGTGGATTAGGTTTTCCTGCGGGTGCTCAGCCAGAACCTTTTCAGCCACGATCTAAGCCTTGAGGAGCAAAAGGGTGAATGTAGTTACAGCATATCAAAGCTGCCTATAAAAGACTCCGAGCTCTTGCCTCTGTTCACGATGTGCCTAATGCACTCTGAAGTGTATGTTATCCCCTTCTGATCACATTTCAAGGAAGTTGGTTGCTGTTTTCTTTAGTCCTCACTGTAGTGCAACGTACACATGCCTGCTACAGCATTCAGGGTTCGAGTCTGCAGGTATGTACACCTCATTATACACAACGCAAAAGCTTACACAGACCCAAAAAACAGCACTGCAGAAACCTGTCTTACAAACATGAGCACAGATCATGGCCCTGCAAGAGCAGACAGCTGAAATCGCAGATGTCCAGAGCACATTGCCGAGAGCACGCTGGAGGTCAGCGCTGCTGCCTCCAGGCTGGTGCAGAGGGGGCGAGGAGGGGAAGCAGGCAGCGTAAAGGCAGGCGCCGCGAGCCCAAGGAAGTGACAGACAGAAGTGCACCTGACACTCCTGGGTCGGCAGCATGCCACCCATTACTAAGAAAGCCTCAGCTCCTTGTTATTTTATACATTTCATGCAGGGTTGAACTTACTATGGGAACAGATAGCAATATTTTCTCCAAGCCCCAATAAAATGTGATACAATCAGATTCAACAAGAGGCCCGCGAACCAGGGTACAAATCAGAACATTAGGTATCAGAAAAAGATCAGAGCCATGAACACAGACTGCTGTTGGTCCAAAGTTGAGCTCACACTGCCAACTGGGGAGACACAGAACTGGTACAGAACCAGGATCAGGCCAGGAGAATCATCCTATTGCTCCTGTCGCCACCAGATGGAGAAGAAACCCTTGCTACTTCTGAAAGGAACAGCCACCTTCTGCAGTAATTTAGCATACCTAGGCTAAGTGCTCCTGGAGAACTAATTTGCTTTTCAAACCTAGTCAAGATAATGCCAATGTCCAGCCTCATTCCTGAGAAGTTTAATGGTTAATGACTTTACAGATAGCAAAGCAATTTTCACATAATAAATAATATAATAGAAAAGGGATGGGTGTAGGGACTTCAAAATATACATCATTTAACTGCTCAGGATAAGTACAGTGAAATAAGAGATCTCTGCAATTATCCTAGCAACACTGCTTATAAAAGATGTAAATGGTGAGAACACAGAAGAGGCACACTACTGTACAGCCACACGATACTCCATGCGTTTCTGGCAGCATCGATGTGATACATAAATATTACTTAAATGTTAAAAAAAATAAAACAATGAAGACCGTTGTCTCTTGAGATAAAGCTCTCACCATGAACTACTTCAATGCAACTGGACAGCTCAGGGCAGTCTCAGACAGAAGGGCGAAGGAAAAACTACAGAAGAAGAACTACAGGATGATCGATGGTCAACACCTACGTGATGGCTGGAGAAGCAAGGGACACCGAGACTTTACTACATTGACATAACTGCTCACAGCCAGAAGTTAGCTACAGAAATCTGTTGCTCCAGGTAACTACCTACAGATGAAGTTAGTCCCTGTTTCCTCTTTAGAGGTGTAGTTGCTCCATTGTCTGAGCTTTTTTAAGGGCCACCCCTCAGAAAGCAATGCTAGGAGACAAATACATACATACGAGGCTTTTGCCTTGCTAGGAAGAACATAAGGACAATATGGTTAGAAAGGGACAGGTTTCAGTTTCTTTGTCAGCGTGAGGACTGTGCATGCTACAGTGCAGAATAAAGCTTCTAAAAACTGTGGGAGAAAATGGTTAGCATAAGCTATTAACTCTGTAATTTTGTACATATGCTGGGTGAGTATCCTGTGAAATAGCATGACTCTCCCTGCAGTTACAAGAACTGTAAAGCAACTCTCAACAACTGTTTAGATGTGAACCTGTTTTAAATCCTGAAAGCCTGGAATCACTTTATTTAGTCAGCAGTGGGGCAAAAGATGATTTAGAAATAGCTTCCTGGTGTGTCTGGAAATACATCTGTATTTCATCATATAATGGAACAAACATGGCATAGTTCAAATGCAGGAATCTGTTATATAGATGATGTGTTCATTATAGGTACAAATTAGGAAGCTCCTTTGGGAAGATCAGTCTATTCCGAAGGTCACTTTCAGGTCAGATTTACTCCAAAGCAGCTCCTTTTTACAGAACCTGGAACTAACACACTTCCACTCTACGCTCAGCTTTTGTTCAGCTGAGTTTTCATTTGTGCTTTGCCTTTTAATTTCAGAGCAGCCCCAAACTTCAGGCATACCGCTTGCTGTACGTGGTCCTTAGAGCATTTAAAACCTTCTGTTGTGGCACCACACCTGGCGAGAGCTGACGCTGGCCCCTACTACCGCTCTGATGCTGCTGCTGAGGCAAGGCTCCAAAGCCTGAGCCCCACATCCCCCTGCAGCTCTCCTTCAGCACCAGGAGACCACACTCTGCTTCTCTGAGCAGAGAGGCACCGTAGCTGTCCCTTAGCCTTCTCGCCCCCACTGGATCTCACATTGCAATAAAATGGCCTTGCAGCTGGACAGAAGAGCTAACGCTCGGCATGAGAAGGATCACTTCTTCACAGGAAGTTTTGAGGAAGAGGAAGGAGCATGGGCTAGAAATGGACAACTGAGGGGTAAGGTGTGATTTTTCCAAGAGGAGCAGAGTGCAACAGGAAAGGAAAAGCCAAATGGATCAGTAGGAAGATTAGTGAAAATGCCAGCAGAAAGAATGAGATGAGTAGAAGAAAAGGAGAAGAGGTAGGGCTGCTGGGATGGGTGTGAGAAGAGGAGGCCTTCCAGCTGTACGCACATCTTCCCAGCCTTTGCTACTGATTTCCTGAGGGACTTGAGAAGATGCATGACTTTTTGTTGTATGTAAAGTGACAACAGGGACACTTACACCCCACAGGAAAACATCAGCAGCTTCAGCCACTTGGAAGGACGTCCTGCTGCTCATACAGGCTGTACTTACTGCAGAACTGTTTGTGTGGAAAGTGGGTGGTGATACCTCACATTTCTGCCAGGTATTTATTATGTCACGAGACCAATTGCTGTACCTCAGTGAAGCAGACTTGAGATGTGTCTGGATTCTATTGAACTCTAGGACCCATCTCAGTGCTGTGATCACAGCAGTAAAATCATGTAACTGCCTGTACTCTGCTTTTAACTGCTTCCCCTTTCAAAGCAGTAAAAGTTCTTAAACGATTTCTTTTTATGATAGTCCATAGTCTTATGCTTGATACACACAAAAGACTTGCTCCTGTAAGTTAGTAGTTAGCATAAACTACAAAGCATTGCTTCCTTTGCAAAACTCCAAAATCCTCAGATGACCTCACATGTGAGCGTTATGTCACTTGGGACAGTCCTTCACATACCAGCTCAGTGTATTCTAAGATATAAGGTGGTGGTCTTTTTTCTTTCAAAGAAGAACTTGAAAGCTTGTTGCACACCTAAATGCTAAATAGTAGAGCAGAAGAACAATGCACTGAACTCTGGGACTTGTCAACACTACGTCTGTGTTTGTTTCATGGCTCATTCAAATGTCAGCAGGAAAATCACACGTATAAACAAATCTCTCTAAGCATTTATTTTTTTTACTGTGCATTTTGAACATGGTTTTTGATATTTTCATTTTACAGCCAATTAATAAAAAACCACTCTGAGCTATAAAGAGAAGATAATGTCAGGTCCTGACAGATGTTTTGTATGCGTGGTACATTTATGGCAGTGCTCTCAACAGAAAGCTGTAAAGAGAAGATGCAAGTAATAGTGTTTGTCCACCACACCTTGAAAATACATCTAGGGGAAAAATAAGTGAAAAATCATTTCAGTAGTTTAAAAAAAAAAAAAAAAAAAAAAAACAGTTTCGTCAAGTAACAAGTCTTCAACATTCTTAACCTAGCTTTTCATTCTTTTGGACATTTTCTTATTCTCTTTCAGTTCTTTTTCCAATCTCTTCAAACCTGGAATGTACGATACTTATAATTTTTTCATTTACTACACCTGGACCTTGCCTCCCATTCTCTGGACTTCATTGCACATACCAGCTCCACTGTGGGAGCAGAATCTTATCACCTCAAAGCTGTTTTCAGATACAAACGGTCTGATCAAGACCTCACCTGTTTTACTGCCTGACCTGCTTCCATATGGGTGCCCTCCTGTGAGAGGAAGTACAGGTGGTCAGGTTAGGATACATCCACCAGTTTATAAGCCTTTGGATTGAGATATTCTTCCTTTAATGAGCTGATCCCAGCCAACAGCTAGAAAACTTAGACCCTCGCCTGCCAGGTGATGACAAACTCAGATGATGTCACCATCACAGATATAACCACAAGAGGATATTTCCAGGGAGATCTTCTAGGAATGACAGCTGTGGCTGGAAGTGCATCCACATCATAGTTCGGATATTCGAGAATATTTACTTGGAAGCAGATGAACAGAAGATGCTCCTTGTGAGCTGAACATGAGGTGACAAGAGAGCCAAGGCAAGGCAAATTCTAGAAGTGACAGTGTTATTAATGAGCACCTTGACAGTGGTCAGGCCACTTGGGCAGCAGGCTGCTTGACTGTTTGTAGCAGGACGTCTATAGCATGTAACAGAACTTGAGAACCACGTGGAAACTCAATACTAGGCATATTCACTAAATGGGTACAATTATACCAGGATGTACTTGGCAATGCCATATATGAAACAAAAGAAGAAGAAATCAATCACCTGCTGGGTTTGCCCATGTATAGTGAATACAGTGCAGCTTGGAAAGAGCTGCTTTCTCCAATGGCTACTCCAACTCTAACATCAAGCTTAAATACGGAAGGTCACAGAGTCATATTTCATTTTGTTTTGTCCAGGCCCCCTTAGGCAGAAAGGAAGATCAGTGAATTGAAGTAAGTGCACCAGATAACTGTAACTTGTCTTTCATTAAACACCATCATGTCATTTATTGCTACGAGAATTACACAGAGTAAACATGCTTCCCTGTGTCAGGTGATTCTCCAAGGACTACAGGGTTGGCAGGAGCCAAATAACTATCACTAAAACCATTCTGCAGAGGCTGAGCCTGTGTCTTTATCAGAGTAACTGTTGTTTGTGGGATTGTCTCATAAAAGCTGTTTTATTCCCAACCACAAGTTCAACAGTGAGATGGGTTTATACTTCCTCTGGTTAGAGGTGATCTGTCTATAGTCCACAATGCTCCTCCTTCATCACTTAAATATATTTTAAAAGAGCTGTATTATGCCTATATATTTTTTTTTTATTATTATTATTATTTTTAATCTGGATGTACATGCTCCCTTTGTTGTAAGAATAAAAATTTCAAACTTAAGTTACCCTTGAACTTTACCAAATGGCCTTGTACAGAACCTCTCAGACGAGACAAGAAGAACATGAATCTTTTAACACTTCGACACTTGCTTAAGTTATAATTTTTGGTTAGAAAAGGCAGATTTACTTTTTCATCAGCCTGCCTCACACTTGCATTACAGCAACATTCAGCATCAGCAACACAGTGTCATCTAGGGCAGCATGGCTGTGAGAAGGATAGAGCTCAACTGAAGCATCAAATTCCTCCGGGGGTTGCAGTGTAGTCCCTCATGAAGCTCATCAGGAATCACAAGCACAGCTGCATTAAGGATCTCTGCACTAAGCAGTAGGCTCTTCCTGACAGCAACTGCTCACTAAAGGTGATGAGTGAAAATGAGAGAGCTGGGGGGTTGCCAGAGGGCAAGGTAACTTTTCAGCCATGGACTGATACCAAATTTACACTCAGTGCTCCTAAAACCTTCTAGAGAGACCGCGCTCAAAACAGACTGAGGGTGGGCTGGGCAGTTACCAGCTGTACACTCTTATTTTCATCAGAAAGCCTGCATAAGAGCATCTATGAAATAAAAGCCTTGCAATATACAAATACAAAAGCATCACAGTATCAAGGAGTCAAGAAATGCAGAATAGTGCCCCAAGTGTGTTTGAAATTGTCTTAGTCTTCCTGTTACAATAGTGTAAGCATGTAATAATACAGGAGAACTAGAGAAAATAAATATCTCCCAATAACAAGAAATGAACTTTACTCCCTATTGCATTTAGCCATTAAAAAAAATTAAAAGTTCCAGTGAAGCTCTACTATAGAGTCAAGGAACAAAGTATGTGAGTTAGAAAATGACAAGATCACCGATAACTTGAGAGAAATTCCAAGAAGTTAGAAAGAAAATATTGTGAAAATTAAGTAACTTAATTAATCTAATTCTAGGAAATGAGTACCTTCTGCAGGGTAGTAAAACAGCCTGATTACATTTCTATTTAGATTACAAAAATTAAACTATTAAACTACTGAGCACAATAGCTATGAAACCAGAAAAAATGCATATTTTTGAGGATTGCATTGAAGCTGATAGCAAGGGTTCCCTGCAGGCCATCATGTTTTGGTTGTGGTGCTCCTTACACACATTGCCCAGTCCATACAGCCCTTCTATACCTGTACCGGGTAAGCTCATCTTCTGTATAGGTGGGGAACATTCACCTTGGCTGCATTACTGCTTTTTCACATCTTGTGACAAATTTACAAAGAGCTTCTTTATAGATTTTCTGCCACCTATTAGAACAGGGAATGTAACTCCATTTTCTTTATGCATATTCTCTCTCTCATTTGGATTCAGGTGCCCTTCACTCCTTAAGAGCAGGGTCAGCTCTTTACCAGAGAAGAGGTGCAAGTCTAAATGGGAAGTTATCTACATGGTGATACTGCTGCCAGTTTACACATGGCTCTTCTAGTGTTTATAATGCTTTCTTAAGAGTGCAAATATAATTCAATATAACTTCATAAAGCCATGTTGCATGCAATCATCCTATAGCTAAAGATACTACCTTCTCCCTTCATGCCCACCTTTTCTAAAGAGCATTAGCCACATGCCTGCTAAAACCTCTCAGCAAAATTCACAGGTTGCCAGTTAGTTTCTGGCACCCTCTCAAGAAGCATTAGCTCTGAGGTGCTGAATTGAGCCACACTGATGGGAAGGGTACACGGGAGAAGACTTAGTGATTCACCACGCGCACTCAGGCAGTGGCATAACAGGGGAGAAGGGAAAGTATTTTTTCCCTGCTCCAGCCCCATGAAGAAAGCAAGAGAGCCACATGCAATATGAACAAGAGGAAGGACAGGGACAGACCATTAGAGCTTAATGAGCCCTTGATTAATCTGTTGTTGGCATTCAGTCACAGGAGGCAGCAGAACAGAAGAGAGCCAGTGGCAAAAGGAAGGATGTCTCCAGAGATTGTCTAGAGTTTGGTGGGTCTGCAAACAAAGTTACTACATGCCTTCAATGGTCATGCTAAACAGCTGTTTCATTATTTATGTAGCAGTAGCATATGAAGATTCAGCTTCTTAGAAAGAGTTTGTTTTGTTTTTCTTTTCCTAGACATCTCTGAATTCCTGCAAGTGATATTTATATCCTACGGGGATTTCATCAAATGCCCTCCCATGACAATCCGTTTTCCATAAAGCCTCAATCTGATGAATCTCTCAGCTACAGCAGGTCACTGCAGCAATACAGTAACATCGTCAGGGACAGGCACTTGTATAAGACAGTAAGGCAGTTTCATCCTAAGCAAGCAGAAAAATTGTAGTGATCTCAGCTGAATTTCTAGCTATTTCAGTTACAACACTTTATTCTGGAGCTGCTTTTATCCTCTTGGTGCAGTTTCCCAAGTGGGGCTTGACACTGTTTGCAAGGAGTACACTCAACAAGACAAAGTCTGTGCACTATTGGTAGAACTGCTGGAAAGCTGCCTGCATTACTGAAGAATCCAAAGATGGTCTGAACTACAACCGCTTCCCAGCCCTGCCCCATATTTCAGCAGCAATCTCCATCCTTCCGAGGCCACACTAACCACAGGCCACTCCAGAACATGGGCTGCAAGTTGGAAAACGAAGCCTTGAACATCTGCTCTTTTGATTCCATACCTCTGGCAAAGGGATATTCTTGTAACCTAGATACTAATGATGATGCCACCACGTAAGTCCTTGTGAATACTGCAGGAAGCACAGCAATCTCTCCTTTGTTTCCTTTCTGCCAACCTTTCTTCATTCACGAGCCAAGCTAATCTTCAGGTATGTGATCAATGTTTCTGCCACTTGGACTCTGAGCAGAATCCCTCCTTTGAATACTCGTTGTTCAAGTCCCCTTGAACCTCCATAGCCTCCCTGAAGCAACAACTCTGCTCTGTTTTGGTGTTGCAGAAAGTACAGGAGACAAAAGGTTATCCAGAGCTTCCAGAATTGTGGCCAGAGAGCATGTGAATGGCTACTGCATGGCTGCTTACTGCTAAATGAAACTGACCCTGCAAACACGTGACAATATCCAAGGAAACACTCAGCTAAGCTTTCTACTACTCTATGACAAGGTGGTTTCAGAGTTAATTATTTTACCTATGTGAGAAAAATTAAGTACCCAAAGAAGAGACTATCAGATGAACAGACCCTCACACTTACTGCCTCCAGCATAAAATTCTGTAGTCCATTCATTAGCTACCTCTGGGTCACTGTTCCTGCAATGTGCTTTTAATATCCTGAGTCCATCTTCCCCAGTGATGCTAAAATACAGACATTATATAAGTAGTTTAAAGTTGTTTTTGGAAGCTGTAGGTATCTAAATATCTGAGAGATATTGAGAAAAAAAAGAGATATGGACCCCTACTGAAATGTAAATAATTTTCACATTAAGTCATAACACACAAACTGATGGATACAAGATGCACAGTAATATATGCACTGTTAGCTTGCCATGCATAGATTTGAATAAAGTTCTTGTACATGTTTTTCTTGAGTAGCCTGCAAGCATCTATTGTTTTTGGTAGGATGAAATGCCAAAAAGTGTTCCAGTGTGTGAGATTTGGCTGGGGTGAATTGTTGTTTTTGTTTTTTTTATCCTACATGTCCTTAGTATTCACATACCACACAGATTAGCCAGAGTCACAGATCCAGACTAAGGTGCTGTAGCAGAAGCAAAAAAAGTTTGTTTCTACCACCAGAAAGACATCTTTATCTTGTTATCATGGTACATTTCAGAGAGCAGCCACTTCTGCTTCTCTATTTTTACCATGTTTACTGTGGAAAGTTCCAGTCCTAACAGAGGCCTGTGAATGCCACTGTAATATATGTCTGTTATTGTGGATGAAAGCAATCAGAAAAAATGTAATTGTAATAAAACTGCCAGACATTCAATTACAAACTACCACAGCTTTCAAGTGACAAGAAATCCCTGGCCCTGAGCAATTCAATTAGCTTCAGTGCTGGCCCTGCCTTGGGTACACATCAGATGACCTGAAGAGGTCCGTTTTGGCCTAACTTGTATGATTGTGAAGTGATAGTTACCAAAGTGAAATATAAACTATTTTGAAGGATTGTGCAATATTAACTTACACCTTCAAATTGAACCCTTTATGTATGACGGGAGAGAGGTCTTTGCACTAAAGGTGAGGACTTGAGATCATTAAAGTAAACTACAAAATTTCCATTGATTTCAGTGGAATGCACTGTTATTCTAAGAGCAACCAGAGTTCTTCTGCCATGTAAATATACAAATGCATGCAAACATATCTTGAAGGATATATCTAGTGACTTCTAAGGTACTGATGCTTTTCATGCTGGAGTTGCCTTTTCCAACTCTGTACATCAAGCATTAATAAAAACTAACACTGATATACCTAAAGGGTGGGAAAAAAACAGTCCGTATCTTACTGATGAGGAGGAGAAAAGCTGGACACAATGATTTCCTCACTTTAAAAAACCACAGCATTGGCAGAACTACTGATAGAAAGCCAGCAGTCCCGACTCACACTCCCTTCCTTTCTGCAGTGCTGGGATGGAACTGAAATGTCAGTAAATGGCAACTAGTTCAAGCTACAGCCCAGCAGGCCAGGAGTCCTTTTAATGCCCCAGCATGGAAGGAACAGTTTATGGCTTTCATGCAACCTTTTGACACCCTATTTGCAAGTTTGAGAGATGACTGCTGTAATTTGTCCTAATGCCCATCCCCTGGCTTGCTCACAAATTCAGTTTCACTGCTGTGTCTATATAATACCTTAAATATTGGCAATATAGTCTCCATTCAGCAGTTAAAGCAAGTATGAAGTGTACTGTAGTAAAACAAACAGCTGTACCCTGCACAGAATAGTTCAAACCTCCAAATGAAATACCGAAATGAATCTCTACAGTGCATCTAGCTTTATTGCACAGAGAGATGAGTCCATGAAGACTATATACACAGAAGCATTATTTTTTGATGGAACTATAGTACTTAGCTTTTAGAAAAGCAGTTCTGACTGGTTTTCCTGTGCTCCACTTGTAAGTACCATGTACCCAGCTGTCCCTTTTACACAGCTTTATGTATCATTCTATGTATTATTTATACTTGGAAAAGGGAGAGCCACACAGGAGTCAGAACTCGTTTACATATCAGTTATGTAGTAAGTTATTGATGCTATTGTGTAAAAGGTATTTTTGTTTATTCAGCAGTCTTGTAATCCACTGATGACAAAAAAAAAATAAAAAATGAGGTTTCAATTAAGAGACAGTTGTGATATTTCCCAAAACATATATTATATTTCTATATTGATTTAACGGCCTGTTACTTTTAAAGTGACTGTTTTTAAAACAGTTGCAGATAGTTGCCTTTATTATTACAAAAGCACTGTCAGATGTAGAAGTATAGAATTAGAGTACTTACATTAAAGAAAATTAAGGCAGAACGCCCATCTTCTTAACTTTATATTCCTCTAATAGAGGCCCATTCTTCATCTTTTTCCTTTCAAATGTAAGGGAGCTCAAAAGACTTAACCAGGTTTAGTTTAATAAGAGAAAATAAGAGGACTGCCACACAGAAAATGACTAAATTATGCTCAGTTTAGGGGTTCCACTTTTCTCTTTTGCCTCAGGCTTTTGGGACATTAAGGCCATGTTATAAATCCTGGTCAGTGCTTTTTTCTAAAGAGCAGAAATGAGCGTTTATTAGCATCACAGTGGTTGCCTCAATAATGACAAAACAGTTGCTCATTACTGCTCATTAGATTCATATTAGATTCATTTGCAATAGCAATACATCTTCTATTCATACTCGATTGCAAAACAACAGATATGATTTGACACCTGCTGTAGTACAGAATTCATTAGAAAGTAATAATACAAATAGGAATTCAACGGATGGACTGATGAGCCTAAAATTCGTCATTTAATGTCGAATTTATATAGGATAAATACCACAGCAGGAAATCAGCTTTTTCAAATCATATGTGTTGCAATAAAATATCACACATCCATAGATGTATATATGCAAAGAGCAGACAGACATACAAACAAGAAAATTAACAGTGCCATACACCATGTACTATGTGTACAGTAATACATATGAGCTGCTTCTGGTGATGTCCCTAACGTATAGATTATGTAGTTACAAATTTTTAAGAATCAGAGAAATTAAAAAGTTACAGTTTCTGCAAAATATTAAGTCAACAAGTAAACAGGTCAGATGTTCCCTTGAAAACTTCTGGGACAAACTGAGTGCAGGATGCTACTGAAATAGTATTTAAATGATGTCTTCTTAATTTACTTGACTAGTGCATGACCATTATTGTATCACTATGTCAGAAACACCAAACTAATGATGGTGCTTCTCTGGGCTGCAATCTTTCTCCAGAAAATTCTCTCAGAACTCAGCAGTTCTTGCCTTCTTTCCTGAGCATGGGATGATAGTATACACAAGTAATAGGTCTTCACATCATGGAGAAGTGGAAAGATAGGTTGATTTCAAAATCTAACCCTGCATACCCTAAAATAATTCACACTATATTACCCTGGGCCTCATTATTACCTCTCACCATATTTCTGATGTTATTCCACAAGGTACAAAACAAATATCTCCTTTCTATTCTCCTCTGAGCTCCTATCAAATTAATTAGTTCCCCACTACCTACTGTTCATGCAAAGGAGCTTCTGTTTGTTCTTACCCCACAAGGCTCCAATTCTCTGGAGTGGGGAGGGGTATTTTGTTTACTCTGCCTCTGGAATGAGTTTTCTTCCTAACTTATTTTCATACATATTTCTTACAGGAACCTGATTCCAGTAGAAGAGGTCTTTTTCCAATTCAATTCACTGTCAATCTAGCTCTGCTTTCCACAGGAAAACTGAATTTGAGCGTTGCCCTCTGCCTGCATCATTTTCGAGATACCATTCATGATTTAATGCTTAAGGAATATAGAAGACAGTAAATATGAATTCACAATGAAAGACTGCCAAATATGTATTCTGAATTTTGCCATAAAAGTACAACTAAGGCTAGATGGACCTGTAGAAATCCTTAGCTGGTAAAATACATTTCAACCCTATCAGCTTTAGTGAAGCTGCAGCCCTTTGGGCCAGCTGAAAGGCAGCACACTCTATTATTGACTTTCTTTCCTCTTTCCAGAAGAATACTTATTGCAAACAACAAATATTGCAGGACAGTCTTCAGTTTGAGGACTGTTACATATGATTCAATTGAATTCCAGTTCTCCACATTAGACCTAAAGAGCAACAGCCCAAGATCTGAAGCCACCTTCAATCTTCAATACTGTGGTCCCTTTTCTGTCAGAATATTGTTTTCATCTTAGTCTGCCTTAAGGGCATTCTGCTTTCCATCTCTGCAGCTCGTGCTGGAAGGCCATGCAGACCTACATTTATCTCATGAACGAGTCTAGCACAAACATGGCCAGCTTGCATACATTTGGCTTAAGTTAAAATAGATGGGTGGAGAAGTTTATCCTTCTATAGATACACTTCTGTATCTTTTCTACACATAGTTTCTATATATTCTCTAGAAAGTAATTGTATCTCCTATTAATTTGGCTTATTTAACCTTGTAAGCCTTTTAGCATAATATTTTTGAACCCTTTTGTAAGGAAGGCTTTTTCATTCCCCTGAATCAACTTCTCTACACTCAGGCAAAATTAGACAATTTTGTTCTGTATCTTTTACATCAATACTCCAGTGCCTCACAACTTTATATTCATCAGCAAATTGTATAAGGAGATGTCTGCTTTGTCGCTGTTGCTCATGAAGTTAGAAATAATGAACTAAACAGGTCCAGAGGTAAATCCTAGGGGTGAGGGGGAAAAATAAAGTCTTTCATCCAGTCTCCCCTTTCAGTTTGTTACTTCTTGCCCATTTTTCCACTGTTTTACACTAAACATTTATTTTCCTTGCTGTCTGTAAACTATAGAAGTTGTTGACCTATGTCACCTAACAAAATACACAAAGCATGTATTAAACAGAAAGAATGCTAACAAAGCAGCATTTATAAAAAGGCATACAAGTATTCCTCCTCTACCTAAGTAGGCACTGCTTTCTCAGGACCCTCTGGAAGCTATGCAGGATTATTTAAAGGCTATATCAATGCAAGATCTCTTATCCCTCCTTGTCAAAGAAGAGTCATATGCAGTTACTCTAAGAACCATCTTAAAACAACAGGTCTTTCCTGGTTCAGCCAGCCATTAGAACAGCATTTCTAAACACGTTTCCAAGAGTTACTATAAACACTATATATTAAGATGTCACATGAGCACAGCAAAGACTCACTTGAATAAGTTAACTGCTTTCAAAATCATCTGTTGCGGAAAATGCTAACATGATCACTGGAGAAACCAGAGCCCCAGATACTGCACATACTAACCAACATCACCAAATTAACCTATCAGTCTCCTTTCACAGCTATGGCTCTGCTCATGGAATTGGCTTCATGGCTATGGGTGGTGAAGCACTGTCAGGTTTTCATGCTGCTGGAAAAATGGCATATCACCATGTTATTAGATTTATTATACAGTCTATTTGCCACTTCACCACTGTTTAATTTTTTTTCCTTTTTAAAACTGAATTGGAAGCAGTCTGAACAGTCATTAAAATGCAACAGCTTCCTAATTTCTCCTGGGAAAGAAGGTATAAGCACCCTGCCTCTTTCATTCTGGATGTGATCTGAGAAATAACAATGCAAATATATTAATATTGCATGGTCAGAACTACTTTCTATTAATATGCCATTAATATAATGACCTTTGCACTACATTTAAAGATCACGAAGATCAATATTTATTCTTAGGTCAGAGGAAAAAATAATAAAAAAATCAATCTTGCAGTAAAATGAGTCATATTTAATATATCCCATCATAATAATTAAGTTTATATATATAAAGTAACACTGATATGTGAATAATGGATGCTATGACAGATGAGTTTCCCTTCTCAAACAGCTTTATGTAGATAATCTCAGAAATGGAAAGACTAAATGAGTCTATACACCTTTCTCCCTGAGTGCTTTGCCAAGTTCCTTTTTCCCCTACATCTTTTCACATACATTGCTATGTAGAAAAACAAGCAGTCCTATAGACCTAAACCTATAGACTTTCAGGTCCTCCTATACACCAAGAACACTGTTGTGCTACTGCTAGCATTCCTGTGATTTCTTCATTTCCATTTCTAGATATCCCTTGAAAAGGACCTAGAAACTGAGGAATCTTTCGTGGCTGTTCCAAGCATTATCGCTCTACTTCAATGCTTTGGGAAAAAATGTACAGGAATGCCAGTGGATACAAACATCCTTATTTTCTTTGCAAGGCTACGATAACTTCAACTTCACGCAATTTTTGTGTGTTCTATAAGCGTTTTGTTTTGGAGGGGAACGACCTAAATAAAAAGATCAGAACAAGAGAAAGAAAAACATACATTTGAGCTGCCCATATGAAAAACTTATTAATACATTACATGTTTCATGGTAAGTGTGAATCATCATCAGATAATAGCAATTATCCATACATAGCGACTCTCAAAGAACCTTAAAACAAGCCACCCATACTGCTTCAGATGGATAAAATGAGACAGATATGAAATTATTCCTATAAGGTCAGCCAGTAGTAGAGCCAGGATTAGTATTTTTAGAACTACTCCCATAAGGAAAATCATTGCTGATCCCCTTCTCTTCTCTAAACAGCAGATGATCTCTAAACAGCAGATGATCTGCTCTCACTGCAAATCCAATCCATTCCCACAATAAACTTACATCAACTCTTTGCACATTTCTGAAAGTAAATAAATGTGGCTTTTTTTTTTTTTTTTTTTCCTTCAATGCTCATAAATAATTTCTTTCTAAAGGTATGAGCAGTAAAGCCTCTGACATACAAAAGAGATGGGGAACACACCCAGGGTCTGAATGTCTAGTTACAGTGATAGGAACTGGTAAACAAGTTACAGAGACTAAAGCAGCCCCCCTAGGACTTTCTTTTCTGGCCTGGCAAAGGACAACACAGGAGTCATTCATTCAGTCAGGCTACCTGGCATTAAAGCAAATGTCACGTATTGCCATTGTCATCTCCTCTATTTTAATAGAGCATTTCAAATAATTTGTTTGCATATTGTATTTAAGATGGAAAGTTCTGAGACCTGTGCTTTTTTCAGTTTTCTTTAGAGAAAAGCAGATTCCCTACCTGCCTTTTAGGAGTCTCAGCTGTTTCTTCTGCTCTGTTTAACACATAAAAGCCTTTAATAGTTTGAACTTATTGTGAGATGCAAAATACACGAACTGTCTACGTGGAAAACCTTAATCAGTCAGAAAGTTGGTAAATTATGTCTTCATGTCATCCATATTGAGTGTCCATTACTCCTGGACATAGCACATTAACTGACTCATTAGCTATTTCAAACCATATGGACTTAGGTTTGGGTGGGTTGCTCTGATAATATCCTGAGGTGAGCTTCCTAATTATTGTAATTATGTGATCTCAATCACGGGGCCAGTCACACAAAATAGTGTCAGGAATCTTTAAAATGGGTGTCAGAGCACCTAGACAGTGACTGAGTTGAGCAACATGCCCCCTGGATGTTGAAGATCCCTTGATACTGCAAAAAGTAATTACTTTAAGAGTTCTAAGAAACTGGCAGCAAGTACAGTAACAACTGAATAAGCACAGCAAGAGCATGGGACTGTGTACCCATACACAAACACACATGGATTTCTCTGCAGAAATTTAGGAAGTTTGATGCCTTGCTGTCAATGGCCTTAATACAAAGATATTACAACTCTAATGTAAAATTAGCTATCATATTTTAATCAACAAGGACATGTAGGGTGATTAGAAGTACTAAAACATCAATGTTAAGTAACACAGAAGCATCTCAGTGACACAGTGAGAGAAGTTACATGTTGTTCACCTACCGTAACAACTTAAAGGAGATTTGTGTGTGCAGCTACAAGATCTCACGTAATTTACTTTTATACTCAACTTCAGATTTGAAGAACAAGAGGAAAAAATAAATGGAACGCTTATCTAAAATATAGATTATACTACTTTGAAACAAAGGTAAAAACAAATATAGCTTCAGGACACCGCTAAAATAGTTTGTTGTATTATTAAGTACTTAAAGAAAGTGCTTACTCTGGGAGTATGTCATGACACAGAAAATGCAATTGATACTAACATCATGTGTTTTTTTTCTACCCTCTGAAACTTATTCTAGCAAAAGGAGTAGACCGGTCCTTTTGAGCCCCAGACCAGGATAAAACTCAAATTTGCTCCTTCTACTTTTAAAATGCCTCTTAGGCACCTATATATTCCAGAAGTCAGACACTGAACAGGACAATATAGCTAAACATACAGCTAGACTGGGGAAACCATGTATTTAAAAGCTGTTTGTGAATATGAACTTGATCCAAGATTTGAAGAGATTTACAATTGTATCTTTACCTCAAAAGTACACTACCATGTCTACATTACTGAAGAACCAGTCCAGAGTTTTAGTAGTAGTTACAAAACACAACAGAAAGCACAGCACCATCACTTTCTTCTGCAATAGCATAATAATAACTATACGCGTATCAACTCTGCAGAGAAGCACAGAAGACTTGTTCATATATCACACATCAATACACATACAGTAAACAAAATAAAAAAATAAAATCCTGAAAATACACAACTGCTAATGCAAATATCCAAACAGTTTGTTACACCACTTCTAAAATATCATTTGGAGTAACTGGAAAATACCCACCTGAGCTGCATGAAGGATTGACTCCTCACCAGTAGGGCCTGTAGCTTTCAGCTGCTTGCAATGATGCAACATTAATAAATAAAGTAAGAGTAATTTCATTTTCAGGGCCTTTGTCTTAAGCCTCCAACACTAACACCTTTAAGGAACATGAGTTTATTCCAAAAATAATATAATAAACAGCAGTTACAGTAGTAAATATTTAATAGATGAAAATACACACTAATAGAAGAAAGGGAAACCTCTTCCCTTACCTTTCATTCAGATTCAATACTCCAGCATAACAGCAAGCCTTACATTTCTTCCTTCATCCTGTTAAAAGAACAGAACAAAAAAAATACTCCACAGAAAACAACTGTTCCTGACTACACAGGTCACACTCAGTTGTGTGCTAGCAGGATTTGCATGTTTTTACTCTTATTAGCATACACACCTTTCTCCTATAAGGATTCTTGAATTTAGCAGTAATGCTGGTTAAAACTTGAAGCTTCCACCATAGTCAGGGTTTCCTGAAAAACAAGCAAACAAACCCCATATATACCTATAATTAATTTAGCCATTCTTCTCCCTCACATCACATTCCTAAACTGTTAATTTGAACCAACTCAGAAGAGGAAAAGGAGTCTTTAACTTGACTAATGTTTCTTGGGAGGGCTGTTAATTGTCTGATTTCTATCAATTTCTATCACAGAATTTCTAGGTTGGAAGAGACCTCAAGATCATCGAGTCCAACCTCTCACCTAACACTAACAGTCCCCACTAAACCATATTCCTAAGCTCTACATCTAAACGTCTTTTAAAGACCTCCAGGGATGGTGACTCCACCACTTCCCTGGGCAGCCTGTTCCAATGCCTCACAACCCTTTCAGTAAAGAAGTTCTTCCTAACATCTAACCTAAAACTCCCCTGGCTCAACTTAAGCCCATTCCCCCTCGTCCTGTCACCAGGCACGTGGGAGAACAGACCAACCCCCACCTCGCTACAGCCTCCCTTGAGGTACCTATAAAGAGCGATAAGGTCGCCCCTGAGCCTCCTCTTCTCCAGGCTGAACAAGCCCAGCTCCCTCAGCCACTCCTCGTAGGACTTGTTCTCCAGGCCCCTCACCAGCTTCGTCGCCCTTCTCTGGACTCTCTCGAGCACCTCCATGTCCTTCTTGTAGCGAGGGGCCCAAAACTGAACACAGTACTTGAGGTGCGGCCTCACCAGAGCCGAGTACAGGGGGACAATCACTTCCCTAGCCCTGCTGGCCACACTGCTTCTGATACAAGCCAGGATGCCGTTGGCCTTCTTGGCCACCTGAGCACACTGCTGGCTCATATTCAGCCGACTATCAACCATCACTCCCAGGTCCTTCTCTGGCAGGCAGCTTTCCAACCATTCCTCTCCCAGCCTGTAGCTCTGCTTGGGGTTATTGCGCCCCAGGTGCAGGACCCGGCACTTGGCCTTGTTGAACTTCATGCAGTTGACCTCAGCCCATCGGTGCAGCCTATCCAGATCCTCCTGCAGAGCTTTCCTACCCTCGAGCAGATCGACACACGCACCTAACTTGGTGTCATCTGCGAACTTACTGAGGGTGCATTCGATCCCCTCATCCAGATCATTGACGAAGATATTAAAGAGGACCGGCCCCAGCACCGAGCCCTGGGGAATGCCACCAGTGACTGGCCTCCAACTGGATTTGACTCCATTCACCACGACTCTTTGGGCCCGGCTATCCAGCCAGTTTCTAACCCAACGAAGCCTACACCAGTCCAAGCCAAGAGCAGCCAGTTTCTTGATGATAAGTAGAAAAAAAAAAAAAAAAAAAAAAAAAAAAAAAAAAAAAAGGAAGCCTTGTCTCCAGTTTGGCCCAACAGGAAATGAGATTTTCTCAGTCCCTCCTACAAAGCACAGCAATAGCCTATTTATAGGGTAAAGATGGCCTCCTATTATTTGGTCAGAGCTTTTCTCAGGTAAAATTATTGAAGTTTGTTGCCTTTTCAGAAGTTATAGGCTTAACATTTAAAAAAAAGCAATGTGAAAAAGCCACTATCAAAATTTGTGGGTTTGTTAATTGATTTGTTAGCTATGTTTTTTATTAATAAGCACCTGGATTCAGGTAATTTTATTATTCAGGATTTTGATGTATCTAGGAAGCTATCTCTTCTTAGTAAGTCATTCTCTGTTTGTGATTTCTGTAGCTCCTGTTATATTTCCATGCATTTATCTCTAAAGGCTTTTAACTCTTCTAATAATGATAAAAGCTTAAACTTCTAAACAAAATCTTTCTTTAAAAAAAAAAGCCACAATTCTGCTGTGGAATCTATTTTCTATGACTTGTACAATATATGTTACTAGTCTCTTTATGTTATATATTAAATTACACAGTTTTTAAAACATGTGATATCTAAAGATACACAAGACTTCAGATGGTCTTGCCTCAGGATAGTATTTGAGTTATAAACTTAATTTCTTCTAGGCTTCTGCAGCTTTGAAGCTGAAAGCTATCTTTTCTAGGACTTCAGTTTCAGCTACCTATTCTGTATTTTTGTTGCATGAGTCAACTGGATGTTACGTAGCCTGCCTGAAGCTCTCAAAAAGACCAATATAGCATATACTACGTTCACTAACAATGAAACATACCCTGGTATTCCCCTTTCCTATTTTCACTTTTGCTCTACTGATGACAGTAACATACTCTGTAGCCATAATTTATTACAAAATTTCAGCTTACTGCGTTCTGGAATTTGTTTTCTTGAACTCTTGGAATCATCACAAAAAGTGCCCTGGTCTGTTAGTGGGGGGAAAAAAAAATGGAGCCATTGCCTGGAAGATGTGGCACTTCAGCTAGAAGTGCAGTTAAACAGCTATTCAGGGCCCTCTTCTACTTAAATGAAGTCTGAAGACCAAGGGGCGGCTGGCTGGGTGGATTACAATGATATAGTACAAAGATATTGGCTAAGTGAAGCCCAAGGAAAAGCTTTTTTGAGGCCTTCAACTTTAAGGTGTATGTTCAAGCCTGTTGTGGTAATAAATACAGAGATCCACCTGAATTGCTGCCTATCACAGACCTGTTTTGTATTTTAGTCTTTGAGGACTTGTAGCTGAGGAGGAAAGCTTTTTCTAAAAGGAAAAGGAAATGGAAAGATCACATTTTTTTGCCATGGGCTTTCCATGCAGAGTGCTGACAGGGTGGGCCCTGTTAGTAAAGCGAAGGTCACACAAAATGTCTGCTTGGGGCCAGGGGTGTGTCCTGGGAGCAAAACGTTTTAAAAAAATATATATATATATGGCTCAGTGTCCTCTGACTAAAAAGTTAATGTCCACCAGCTCAGAAGTGGTGATGGGTCTGGCCCACAACATGGCTTCCCCTGCCTGCAGCGATGACCTGCGCTCTGTGAGGTGACCATGTCCTTTTCCCACATCGCAGGTTATTTTCTGTAGGTATCCTTGCTTCTGTGTGTGAAAGGGATTCTGGGGTATGGCCGGGGTACACCCGTGGACCCATCCTGAGGTAAAACTGAACGGCTGGCACCGCCATAGCGCTGTGGCTTTGGTGCAGCCTTTAAGTGCTCACCGTGCCCCTGCCGCCCTGTCAGAGCTCACTTTTCCCCGGGCGGGGCGCAGACTGACCAACTACTTCGATAATTGTGAAAGCACTTCAAGAAAAAAAAAAAAGTTTCCTCACTTGCAGCGTGCGGCCGGAGGCGTGGAGAGCGGCGCTGCCCTGGCGGGCTCAGCGCAGCCTCCACACTCCAGCCCCGTCAGGGCCGGGCTCCTCCGGCCGGGCTGCGGGTGCCCTCTCGCCGTCCTGCCCTCCCTCCAACCCTCCTTCCTTCCTTCCCTCCCTCCTGCCCTGGGAGGCCGGGCGGGATGAGGGGGAGCCGGGGCGGGACCGCCCGAAGAGAGGGCGGGCGCTGCTGGCGGCCCGGCCCGGGGCTTCCCGCGGGAGGCAGCGGCACGGCGGGGAGCCTGGGCCCCGCCCGGGGGCTGCTCCTCGCCGCCAGGCTTGGGGCCGGCCGGGGTGGGCGAGGGGACTGCGGGGCTGCCCGTCCCCGTCCCCGTCCCTGTCCCCGTCCCCGTCCCCCTCAGCTGTCAGGCCGCTTGTGCAGCGGGGCTGAGCCGGGATCGTGCTTCTCCCGAGGAAAGGCAGCGAGCTGTCCGGGCGCCATGCCGCCCAGGGGCCGGCTGCCGGTTCCTCTGCCGAGGGACATGGTCCTGAGAGACACCGAGGGCAAAGTCTGGAGGCTGGGCAGCCAGATCGGCCAGGGAGGCTTTGGTTTGATCTATCTAGGTAAAACGCCGGCGGTCACTAACAGGGGCGACGTGAATTGCTTCTAACTTTCTGACCTGACGAGGTTTACACAGCTTGTTGCTGTTTCCATGCCGGCCAGGGGGGTTTCTGGCTGGCTTCTGCCCCCCTCTGTGGGGTGTCCTTGTTCAGAAGTTTTTTGGGGGACCCCCACGTTGCCCATGGGTGTGCTGGCACGCCTGGAGATGCTGTGCAGAGTGAGGCTGGAGCTTCTGCCAGCAGCCACGTCAGGCGTGACGGGGTTCTGGAAATGTCTCCTGCTAAAATTTAAAGTCAGTTTGCATCAAAGGAACATAACAAGAGCAAAAGCTAGCAGGGTGTTGCCTCAGGATTAGAATTTTATTTTGCACCAGAGGCGTGAGTGCCGTTCTTCATTTGTGCTTTCCTAGATATGTTGCCGTATTTTCTTCAGAAGGAGCGGCTGCGTTTCACTTGGTCGGTGTTTTATAAGCAATGAATTGTTCCGAAAGGCAGTTTGTAAAGTGTTCTGGGTCACTGGAGAAGATAATGAGACGTGTTGCCGGTCCTTAGGAAAGAGCAAGTGCTGTTTTCAAGGCAGTATTAGGAACTTTTTTTCCCTCCATTGCACTGCTTGTGTACAGTAGGTACAGGCAAGCTATCCGTAGTGATCTGTCAGGGACTGGTTTGTACTTGTTTTAAGGTAGTGGTAAAGACTTACCTAGAAGCAGTTTAGTACATCATCTGTGGAGCCAAAAACGATCCTATCAAGTTAAAAGTACGTTAACTCAGTATTTGGAGTAGTAGTGTTTAAAATGATGAGCAGGCCACCTTAATACTTAAATTGATTTCCTTTTATGTATAAATCAGCTATATTTTTAAAAGTTTTTCCTTTCTTCTGTATTTCTGCCCTGGAAAATACAGTTGCTGCCTTTTTTTGTAAATTTTTCTTTACTTCTGCTAGTGCCATTTGTTTTCCACTTCTGTTTTTTTCCCCGCTTTATCTCTTAATGCTATTTCCTTCATACTGAGTGATGCATCAAGGAAAAAAAAATGTTATACAGCATGAACTTTCCACCTAGTGCGATTTCCAGATTTCTTTATGAGGAGACCAGTTTTCACTACAGTAAGCATCCTGTCCTGCATCTCAATTCTTTTGTCTTTAGTATGAAAAAAGATGTTCTGCACAAATGTGCAAGGCTGTGCTAGATTCAGTGTGGTTTCATGAAGGTGAAGATGTCTGTCAGTGTCAAACTGTAGGATCAGGCACCAAGAGTTGCACTTCCCACTAGTAATGTATGGCTGCAGGAGGGTGAACAATTTTACGTATGCATCTGGACTTGTCAGAGTTCAAGAGACTTCAAGTTTGAGTGATAAACTTTTGAGGGGGTGGGCAACATGGTGTGAACTGGCTTTTGGAATGAAGAGGAGAACACACTTTATTCCACCAAATGGCTGTGTAAATGAAACAAAAAGGTTTCAGTAAAACCTCAATGCCACTGCTTCTGCTTTCCTACAGATGAAGTAAACACAGTCAGTGTAAGCAGCGGGTAGCTATGGCCCTACATCTACCCTCTATCTAAGTTCTGGGTTTGTTTTACTTTGGACTAGGTTTGGTGTGGTCTGCTGCACAGAATTTCCTCAGCAACTATGTGGTTTGAGGCTGATTAAAACTATTTTGAATCCTTACCTTTCTCTTAAGAGTTGGAGTGCATCTGCTAGGCTTCTGTAGTGGTGGTTTTGGTTTTGTTTCTTCAGGAATTTTTGTAGCTTGTGCATGCTCGAGTCAGCAAGCTGAACCAGTGGGGATGATAAGGGTTTCAGCAAACGGCAGTTACAGAGTCAAAGGTTAGATGCTCATAATATTTACATTCTTTATGCTTTTGATATTTAGATAGCTTTTTATGGCCTTTGAAACATCAGTTGGTCTCATTTGAGGGATGCTGGGCCTAGAGAATATATGAAAATTGGTACAATAAGAAAATAAAGATTAGCATGAGCTAGGAAGTGAAGTTGTCTCTGGCTATTGTCATTCAAGAATAAACTGTGGGAGAGGTATGTGAGGTGCAGGGTCAGGGTCCAAAGGAGAGGGAGACGAACTTATAAAAGGCTCCCAAGGAAGGAGTGAGAGAGCTGGGGGTGCTGCACAGAATGCAAGGTTGTAGTTGTAGGTGTAATTCATGAGTCACACAAAAAAATGTTCCTGAATCAGAATACATCTGTCGTTTACTTCTGCAGTCAAATCACACTGGACCTTGTAGGTGGTGTAGCACATGGGATTCAAACAGTTTCATGCAGATTTGATTAGTTTTCTGCCTGATCACGCAGACCACTGAGGTGATTTCCTATATTGTGGTGTTTGTTGCAGTTTGACTCCCACTGAACTGACATAGAAAGCAGTCAGTGGGTTAGCTGAGAATGAGAACACAATCTGGGACCCTTGGTATTGCAGTTCTGTGTTTGTTTGCTTCTTTGTTTTTTAACAAGTGACAGCATAGGTGAAGAAATACAGCTGCCACTTAATGGTATTTTTGTTTGTTTATTCTCTTCTTTCAGAAGGACAGTGAATGTTACATGTAGCAGTGAACTGAAGGCCTTGCTCCCTTTGTAGCCGATCTTTTAATTATAAAAGAGGAAATCAGCAAGATTTCCTTCAAGTGTCCTGACTGAAGGTTTCTTGTTTTGTCCATCTCCTTTGGTCAGGTGCATATTTATGTTATGTAACATACACCATTCGGAAGCTATTTTGAGGCTTCATCCTACAGAAGCATTTAGCCACCTGAGAGTCAGGGGAGCGAAGGAAGAGATGAACCTTTGGGAGTAACACTCCCATGTGTGCTGCTGAAGGGCACCGACTTCGTGCACTGTTCAGCCCAGTTTTTAACATACGTGCAGCGAGATGTGAGAGTGACCACGAAACTTTCAGCGAGAAACTAGCGCAGAAGGAACTGCAGAGAGGTGGGCAAGACAGAAGAGTGGAGTCAGATTCGACTGCCTGCCAGATACGAACAGCACAGCCCTTTTCTAAGTAAAGGTTAACTTTGCTGGCTGTATCTTTTAATAAGTATTTTTACAGTGGTGGTGTAAAGATTTTGATGTGCGTTGTTATAGCTTAATTTCCCATTAAGGGTACTCCATACTCCATTAATCTGTAACAACGTACTTGAGAAATTTTACGGTATCTCTGCAAAATATATTTACTAGGGATGCATTCCTTGGAAGGTTCACTGAATCAAAGCCTCTGAAAGCCATTTGCTGACCCTGAGCCCTAGAATGCTAATCAGCTTTTCAGGTGCAGGGCTTCTAATGATGTGTGTGAAAGTTTCCAACATCTACAAGTTTGGTTCTCCCCCATGAACATTTTCCCTGTTTTTCTAGCTATTTTTTTCTCTTTCCTGTCTGTGTGCCATCTTGTCTATTTCTTTGTTGACTTGTTCCTTCCCTTGGATTCCCTTTGCATTTGTACCTCAACCAGAACAAATCCAGCAGCGGAAGGCTCACAAATACTGTTTCCTCCTAATGTTCCCGAAGAGCAGACCTTCTGCTGCCAGAAGCAGCATCTAGGAGCCACCTAGAGATGTTCTTTCAAATGTCACTTGTGTCACAGAGGCAGTAGTATGGATCACAAACTGGAACTACCTGTGCTGTTACATGCTGTTTCATTTTTTGGTACTGTACTGATTAGTTGTCAGGCTCCTCAGACAGAGCTGTTACCCCTTTGATAAGGTGGGGACAGAACGGGGAGCGTGCAGGGAAGGACATGAGGTATTGCTGGTCTCACAAAGAGTTTGTAGCCCTGTGGAGAACAGCAGCAGTACATGTGGAAAGGAAGCGAGAGTCGAGGAGGGTGCTACTGAGAGCCCTACGTTCTCTCATTTATCTTCCTGATCACAGCCAGTAATTAACACCAGTCTTTATATAAATCATTCCTTAGTCCTGCTGCAAGGACTCTATTAATGCACAATTTGGACTGAAAATTTCAATGCAGAAAGGTCACACAATGTTTTGTTAAGATCCCATTGTTAAGAGCCCACTGTCTGCTCTCAGGCTTCTTTCTGATGAAAACTGATAACTCCGCCGAACGCTCGTCTTCGTCTATGTTTGTTAGATCGTGTCTGTTATGCTATAACGTGCTACGTTGTAAATGGGATCTAACTGTATTACACCTGTGTATTGTGATGAAACTTTGATAGGTGAAAACTAAAAGTTTTGAAACCAATTTTTGTAGCTGGCTTTGCAGCAGGTGTTTGTGTTGCTGTTTGACTGCTATGTTTGCAGATGGTGTTACGATATGGGAAGCTGAGGAAAGGGCAGATTGATAATGAATATCGATAATACAGCCACCGATACTTGCGTCCTGCTTGGAGATTTGCTACCTGCATCGCCTTTTTCTCCTCCCCATTTTCCAAGGGGTGGCTGGTGGAGGTAGACGAGGTGTGATGCTGGCCTCCTCTGCTTTTAGGCTTGGGTCGTGGTGCGTTCTGCTGTTGATACTCAGAGACCCGGGGTTCTGGGAAAAAAGCTGACGTGTGAAAGAAAGGTTAAGTCCATTTCAGAAAGAGTATGTCCTGTTCCATGGATAATTTGTATAGCCTTGAGCAGGGGTGCATGTGTATCAGGGAAGAGGAGCTTTGATGGAAGCATGTTCTGCCACTGTATTCATTCCTTGGTTTGATTAAGGAAGCAGACTAGTAACTGGTTTTAGAGAAATTAAGTACTTCAACAGTTGCTTAAATTAGCCTCACTAAAATATTTGCTTTAGTGCAGCAAACAAATTAAAAATGCAGTAAAAAATGATACCTAAAGATACATGTTAAAGATGATTTTTATGAATTCAGCAGAAGAATATTAATAGCAGAAAGCTGTAATTAAAAACACTACCAGGTGACTGTCTGGTTAAGGCTGGATCTCTCTCAACTTCAGGTGTTAAAATGCATTTCAGAAAGGTCTCATTGTACCTCTAGGTGTGAACCTTAGTGTGAAAATAAATTCATTGCCAGACAAACATCACCTCAGGAAAGAGTCTTTTTATCTAGTCACTAATACTAAACTCTAGGTAATCTCCTTGTATCTATATTTATAATGTTTCACCATATCTGTGGACAAATTAAATCATAAATTTAGCCTGATTTTGCTATTCAGTGATCACTTAGGACTGGCCATGTGTAGCAGGACCAGACTGCTTCACCTAGAAAAAAATCCCTCTTCTACAGGTTCTTGCTGGTGACTGCTTCCTCTTGAATCTTCTTTCTTCTTTTTTTCTGGTAGGCTTTGGAGGCAAAAAGATGCAACTTTTAAAGCATAACTCATTTTTACACAGCAATCTAAAGTCTGTTACAAACTCTGCTGAGATCTTTGCTGTTTTGTCTTAGTGTTCTGACACTCTGGTTTGTTTTTTCACACCTATGTATGGACTTACCATTTGGGAGCTGTTGTTTTGCTCTTTATTTGTCCACCTTGCAGGAATTCTGGTCAGGGACCAAGACCCTGGCGTGCTAAGCAAAGCTAAAAGGCAAGAGGGCAGGTTTGATTTTTATCTTCAGTGAAGGAGGTATTTCTGAGCAGTGTTATCTGTCATCAGGAAGAGCTGCGGATGAAAGGTAGGGCACCTGTTGCCTTGTGGAGGGCACTCTCCTCAGCCGTCTTTGGCACCTGTAACCTACTGAAACTGGCATCGTGTCTTCTGATGGGCACTGCGTCAAACTAGCAGATGGGCTAGAGCAGAATTGTGCCAGAAAACAGTTTGTGCATCAAGTTTTAAATATTAGAGGCCTGGCCTCCCATCTGAGAGTGCGGCAAGAGCAGACCATGCGTAGCTTTTCTGCCTGGGGTTAAAGGATATGTCGTACCTATTCCAGCTTAGAGTAATTAACTTTGAAAGTCAAATTCCCGTTGCTGTAGAATACAAAACTTTGGCTCTAGTGAATCACGAAGGCTTCCCAGAAAGATGAGTAAGCAGTACAGTGAAATTTCCTAGCAGTACTAAGTGTTCTTAACTTGGAGGCATTTGCAGTTATCTGCAAAACAGTTGAGCACAATTTTCCACTGAAAACCATTTACTTGCATCTTGTGGAAGATGTTTCAGAAGCACAGCAGAGGGCCATGTGTATGTAATTGGTGTAATAAAACTAAATTCATAGAGATACCTCGAAGAAGAATCTAGAAACAATATTCCTAAACACTGCTTAGAGTGTTTATGAATAAATGCTCTTCTCTTTATATGAATAAACACTTCTCTCAGAAGAGGGTCCATCCAGGAAGCACTGATGCGTTGTCATACACTTGAAGCACTGAGTGTTTCAGTTCTTGGGGAAATCCTGAATATTGGGAAGTGGGCTGGGAGGGAGGATAGCAGGGAAGCCACATGCTTTGCTCTCCTTGAAACCTTTGCCTTAGTACTCTCCGTATGTAGGATGCATTTGAAGTTCTGTGTTAACTAGCAGATGCTACTTCTGATTTATTTGTTTACATTTTGCTTTTAGAAACTATAATCCTGCAACTTGGATTATTTTCTATTGTTAGATACTCTGAGCAAGGCTTCCCCCCGTTTCTCAGCCGCTGAGTTTAACGGCTCCTGGCTTGACTTTAGATGGGGTCAGAATTTTTCCAGCTTTTTTATAGGCTGCCTGTAACACTGGAGTGTGGTATTTTCAAGGTTAGGTTTTATTTCTGCAAAAACTAAGCTGACAATATCACTCTCAGGATTAGTTATCCAATGAAACAAGGCAAAAACTAAATGCTAGCAACCCAAGAACTCCTGAAAATAGTTTCGTTCGTGTTTCCAAAACAAATACATCCTCAAAATACCCGGCAGTGGCAAAGACAGCAGCTGTGGACAGGAGCAGGGATGTTTTTTCAAACTGCCAAATCAATGCTGTTTTCTTTTCCACTGTGTAAACTTTGTCAACAAAACTGGTTCTGTGAGAGCCATTGAAAATATTTCACCATATTCCAAATGTGACTGCCACAAATTAACTGCTAAAACTACAACAAGCACGTTTGAACTGGCAAACAGAATTGGCACGCTTCTTTGTCAGACTGCATGCAATTGTGCGGAGTGGTTGTAGGAAATGGCAGTTCATCCAGAAACGCTCTTTTGTTACCATGTCATATTAACATTTATAAAGCTCCCTTAATTAAGGTTGTGGCACTCGGCAACAAAACGGATGAGACTCACGATAAAAGAGGATGATAAGGCCATAACTGCTGTGCCTGGATTAAACTAGGGAATTCTGGACATGGGGTAACGTGAGGTAGGTTATTGTGTAGGCGGTGTGGCATCTTCTTTGCCATTATTTCAGAGTGCATTTTACATTTCTATACTTTTCAGTGGCATGGTAGCTGTGATTGTGGGATGAAGGAGAGGAAGAGAAAATAAAGGTGTGCCCTTTGCAAATATTTTATTAGACTTTTCTTGGCACAAGGTGGGAATGGCCACAGCCCCTGCACAGATTCACCTTGCACCAGTCTTCCCAGCTAGCAATTATGCAGACAATGGTTTTGACTGTGTGCATACATTAACACCTCTACCCCCAAATGTAAGGAAACTGTGCATCTCTTGTTGATAAAAGCAACACAAACTGTAAGCTGGGAACTCTTGCATTTGTTATGCTATTTTAAGATCCCGTTAGCAAACATAATCTCACCATGTAGTGCTCCTGGTACTCTGTGTGTACTTAGACGCCATCGGAGACTTCCTGCACATCAGCATTGCTCTCCTGCAGGGTCTCTGCTTACTGTCCTGCAGTCTAGCACTTAACTGATTGTAATATTATAAATAGCCATGTGCTACCACACAGAACGAGGCTAGCACATGGCTAATTACGAGTATACAGTAATTAACTATGAGCTAAACTCGCAGGAGAGTATGTGGTGGTGGTCTATGAGGTATGTAATCAGACTGTTTGTTAAACCTTGGGAGCCTTTCCAGTCTGTTAAGTAACTATACATAGTAATGAGACCATTTTTTAAAAACCATTTATGTATATTTATGGACAAAAAATAGTCTGTCTTATATCTGAGCTGTGGTTAAAATATTGCTGCCTGTTATAGGAAGGGTCAATGAAAATGATGCAACAAAAGGCCCGTATGCAACTTCTGCTTACCCGTATGTATACGATTGAGCTTTATAAGAATTGTAGAGTATTATCCATTGTGTGTGTTGCGCTTTGTTTCTTGCACGCGTAGTAAAAATGGTAATACCATTTCTCCTTTTGCGTATTTGAAAGTCATGATTTCATTTTCTGGAGCATCTGTTTCTGTATCTTGTTGAGCTTTGTCTGATTTCTCTTTCGTTTCACATTGTAACATTTTGCAGTTAGGTTTGGTTTTATTTTTCTTCAGGATATTCTTTCAGCATTATTCCAAAAAGCATCCACATGGTTATAGTGTAAGAACCGTGGGGGTTAGGCCCTTTTGCTGGGCTACCTCCCGTTAATTGCTCTTCTTCATTACCCTGACAGCTGTTACTGTCTGTTCCAGATTACATGAATGAGGCCTCTCTTTATAAAATGTCAAGATGTCTGCAGGGAAGTTAGATCAGACTCTTTGAAATAAATTTAAATTTGATACTTCTCTGTACCTATCAAGCCTCTGTTAAGTAATCTGGAATTAAAATACATTTTCTTATACACAGGTTCCTTTCTGATCTGTGTCAGTAAGAGAGCACATCTCATTCTGTTTGGGTAATGTGACATTATTGAGTACAGTGAAAACACATGGGATGTGTTCTTTTAGACTAATGTCTGCAGCTATTAACGCACAGTCTACGTGTAACATAAAAAAGATAAAGCCCAGAGCACCTTTGCCTTAATTCCCATTTCAGTACAAGGAAATGGTAAGAAGGAAGTTTATCAAAATTTCCTTCCTGCTTGGAAGAATAGTTTTGAATTGTGTTCTGAATGTGACTGTTACTCACCCGAGTCCATGGATAGTTCACACCTTCCAGACCTACTGCTTTGGAAGAGCTTCATTTTATCTTAATGCGCAATTAGCCCAAAACCAGTGATATCAGGGTGTCAAGCTTGAAGGCACACAGCTACAAGTGTCTGTGCTGCTCCTTGAACCCAGAGAACCCAGAGACTGTGCAGAGTTGAAGGAAGATGGCAGCTGGAGTCTGTTCGTTGTAAAAAAAAATAAATATATATATATATATATATTTATGCCCTGACCATCAAAAAATGTAAGCTTGGATGGTTTGGTTATATCCAAGTTTACTTGATTTTTATTATGCGGATAAAAGTAGTCCGTTTTTGTGTGTGCTGACAGTTGAAGTGTTTCACACCTGGACTGTTGTTGGTATTTGATCATTATAAGAAGTTTGAAAGGGACACTTATTTCATAGGAACTGTATTCTTTTTAGTTTTTCTCTCAGTGATGATTCTAAAAGATGATTTAGTCTCATTAAATTTTAATCCCAGCATAGCTCCGTGTAGCCTCAGTAGTATCAGAGAGAACTGATAGTTCTCTCAGGGTCAGAAGAAAATAGAATCGCATTGTCTGTGCAGCGAGGTTCTGTCTCCTGGGCTGTAATTGGCACATGTGGTCAATTATTGTTTTGAAATTTCTGCTTGCACTAAGAGGCACAATCCCTCATCTCCCCTTTTAGGCAGGTGATGGCTCTGCTATCCCTAACTTAGGCCAGTGTCTAAATAATGTCAGAATAGAAATCAAGGTTCTGGGGCCAAATTAATTTGTAATAGAGGAAAACTGGCAATCCTGTCTAGAGGCATAATGTAGGTCATAACTTTTAAGTGGTGTCTTTGTCACGACAGTGGATTGACGGGAGCCAAATACAGAGGTTATCCAATTGACTGGAATGACTTAAACATAGTCTATTATAATGGGATACCTCATTGTGGTGCCAACGTGCAATGGGGACATCCTGCTTACTGCTTAATTACCATGGAGAGGGAGTTCTGAAAGTGTGGGTTCAAATTGCTGCTCTACTTGTTGGTCACAGCTTCTGTGGTGTTGGGTTTGTTTTTTAACTCAGCAAGTCTTTGACTTCTAAAAGCTGGAATTCAGACAAAATGTTGTGTGTCATATATTTTACTGAACACCTTATGCAATGTTAGCTTCCTCTTTGCAATTATATTTTGTTGCGTACAGCTTGATCCATCTCTTTCTCATTTTGCAGCTTCCCCTCATACTGATGTTCCTGTAGAAGATGATGCAGTGCATGTAATTAAAGTGGTAATGTGGAGATCTTATTCCTAAGCTGTTAACTTGTATGCAGTGCTTTCTCTTAATTATCTATCCTTATTTTCAGTATTGAGTATGTATTGCATGCTTGTGGCTTTTTTTAACATCTTGGTATACTTTCCCTGCTAGGGTATATGCTTGGTACTTCCACGACTCATAGTGTTTCCCTGACTTGATTTTTTCCTTTCCTTGATTTCTGCCCTGAATGGTTACATAAGGAAAATCAGACTATGAACTTAAACATGTCTGATCTATAGAATTTCTGGAAAATAGCATCTTTAATAATTCCTGAAAGAATCTGTGTTGTATGAAAGTGCGTTGCCAAACAACTTTTTTTCTTATCTACTTAGAAAAATTGTATTTCAGATGGCATGGTATAAGGGAGGTGGGAAAAAGGGGATTTAATCCTCTTTGAATTTATTGAATTTATCTTATGCTTTTGTTTAGGAACTGTTGTTTCTCTAAAACAAGTGCCTAGTATTTTATAATGCTAAGTTTGTTTATTTCTCAATAGGAATATCTTGAAAATGGGCCCTTATTTTCTGAACTGAAATTTTACCAGAGGGCTGCAAAACAAGAGCAGAGTAAGTAACATATCAACAAAATAAAAACCACTGAATTCTGACTCAGGTAGATTTAAGGACTAATTTAGGTTTCATTTCTTCTGAGAAGAACTAATGCTTTAGAGCCTGATAACCAACTCACTTCACATACAGCTGGTGCTGTAATAGCTTTAGTTTGCTGTAATTTTCTTTATTTGGATGTCATCCTTGTTGTTTCTGATCAGAAGAATGACATTTGTTAGGTGCACACTTCAAAGTGCACAGCAATGTATGGACTACAGAGAGAAGTCAGCCTTAAAACAGAGGTACTACGTGGACTGATTTGCAACTGTACTTCTGCTAGTAACTATGCTCGTGTACGAAATTAAGAATGTGTGTAATCATCACAGGATTTAGTAGTAATCAAGGCACTTGATTCTGCAGACAATTTAGCATGGATGTGATTTAATTCTGGGAACTGTCATAAAGACTTCAGGTGACTTAGATGGCTGGTAGACAGAAGCACTTGTGATAGCTGAAGTACTCTGTATGAAATAAAGTAGAGCTTCCAAAGGCATTATTTCGTCAGCTACTGATAACTTTGTATCTGCCTTCGTATGGAACAAAATGTCAAATTACTAGAACAAAAAATGCTTCTTGTTTTGGAGAACGTAGAGAACATCAGTGTAAATCTACAATCCTTTGTTTGGTACAGTAACTGCCAAATAAGTTATGCTTGCTTTATTGTTTTGTTCAAAGTCTTGGCTTGGTGGCTAAAAAATAGACTAATTCCTGAAATTCTCTAGTTAACCCAATGTTATATTTTCTGTATTATTATTGCAGTAAGAAAATGGATGAATCTCAAAAAAATAAGATGTTTAGGAATTCCAGTGTTCTGGGGATCAGGCTTGACTGAGTACAAGGGAAAAAGGTAATAAGATGAATTGTAATTAAGCTTGAAATTGACTGAAGATCCCTTTTCAACAAAATGGAGCTACCTCCTTTCAGCCTGACGCAAACTTGTAGCTTTGTCTTTAAAGTTTCCTCCCTCTTGTGTATTTCTGGATAGCTATAGATTTATGGTCATGGAGAGACTGGGGGAAGACCTTCAAAGAATCTTTAAAGATTGTGGAAGTAGATTTAAGAAGGAGACTGTTCTGCAACTTGGAGCACGACTGGTATGTATGCAGAGAGAAAACTGTCTCACAGTTCATGAATTCAATGAATAAGATCATTATTCTTAAAAGATAAAGTTTATTTAGTTAGCTTTTGAATTTAGAATTAAACACATGCAAGTTCTATGCATTTTCTTGTTTTTCATCCTTTATAAAATGAATGTTAAGTGCAAAATCGAGACCCTGTGCAAACTGGAAGTTGGTAGGCTCAAACCCAACTTTTTCTAATTGGTTAAAACATAGACCATACACTTCAAAACGTGTGTCTGGACTGAGATTTGTAAGCCCGTTCTCATGCTTTAACATGTACTGATTTTTTTTCAGTGTTTGAAAGGTATTGTATTAGACATCCATATTTGTCAAAGTTCCCAACTGCATGCTTGAATGCAAAAACTTGAGTGTTTGCTGAATGCACAGGTAGTACGGGTTGAGATTAGGCTAGTCTGCAAATACTGGTTTTGTTTTCAAATGTGTAGATTGGCATATTCTAACAGAAAATTATGTATGATTTCATTTGCATTATAACTTGTGTTGTGAAGGACTGCTATTACTGAAGAGAGGTGCACAGCAAGTGGGGGCAGAGGCAATGGTCATAAATTGCAAGAAAGGGGATTTCTGACTGAATATAAAGGAAAGGTTTTTGCAGAAAGAATAGCTTGGCACTGGAACAGGCATCCCAGAGGTTGTGGAATGTCCATCCTTGGAGACTTTTAAACCTTGACTGTTTAGTCTCTTGTACAACCTGATCTAATTCATATTATCCCTGCTTGAAGCAGGGTTTTAGACTAGAGACCTCCAATGTTTGCTTCTAACCTAAAAATAATAATAAAAGAAAGCGAACGGCTTTTGTAGTCGCATCACTGACTAACTTGTAACACTGTGTTCTCCAGCAGCCAGGATTGTCCTTTGTTTGAGTTGACAGGTGCACGTGTTGTTTATTTCCAGTAACAGAGCTGTTGTAGTACCTCAGCGCAGAGCTGAAGAAAGATGATAATGAGAAAGGGGCAATGATGTGAAATGTGGGCCATGTAATAATTGACAGGATCAAATATATTACAAACCATCAGGGCTGATTGTGTGCTCTTCTGAAGAGCTTGGTGTTCTTAGCAGTTCCTCCTATATTTATAAAGTGCTTGTTTGGCTTTGTAATCATAGAAGCTGGGACTCATATGGTAGTTAGACGGGGGTACTCATGGCACAGTACAACTATTTAATATTTGCTGTCAGCAGTGTGCATGGTGGGAACAGGCTTTGTGGAAAGAGTGGGCAGTCCTTGTGCTCTAACTCAAAACAAATGTTATCTCAGTTTGTGTAGCCCTTGAGCTCACTGCATAAGTGAGAAATATTTGGTGGTAGGGTTAAGGTGAAGAAGTGGAGATGATAATGATGCCTGCTTTCTTTTTCTGTTTTAATCCTTCCTAGCTGGATACTCTGGAATATATACATGAAAATGAGTATGTTCATGGTGACATTAAAGCAGCAAATCTGCTTTTGGGCTACACCAATCCACATGAGGTAAGCATGTTTACTTACCTACACTGTTACATGAATATGTTCCTAAGTGTTTAATAGTTAGTTACTCGTATTCTGTGTTAACAATTCATGTATTAATAAAAGAGAGGTTTGGGCATGAATATTCACATCCTCTCATGACAAATCCAATAGTGTCTCTGTGGAGCCTTGTTTGAGAAAGAATAAAATTCTGCTGCTTCTTTTAGGGCTCTGTTAACTGGGATAGTAGTAAGGGACAGGTAAACTAATCAGCAGGGTAAGTTAGAGGACGCAATTCCTGTTCTAGATTATGCTAGTGTAAGTATAGTATTAGAGTTTAAGGATGTGGCCCTTGTATTTTCATTTTTAGGATGTTCTAGCTTTCTATTATCGTCATGAATTGTGATTCCATACCACTAACTGTTATGTCCTGCTTGTTGTACTGGATATGGCAGATGAGTAGCATTAAGGTTGCTGCTGTCTAATACCCTAAAGCTAGGCTTGAAATTGAAGCATTTCAGTAAAACATTGTGAAACAAACCTTTTGATCTTGTCATACTCAGTATGGTTGTACCACGTCTTTTTTTTTTTCTCAATACATTTTAAGTATGCCTTTTTCATAAGGGGAAAAAAATCTAATTTCACTTAAATGTAATTAGCTGTCAGCAATACTTCTCCCTTTTTTTTTTATATATTTTTCTACCACAGTGATGAAGAAACAGATATTACAAAACAGCTCGCTGCCATTAAAGGTCGAACCGTTAAACTTTATCTACTTTCCTACAAGTTTCAAGTTAAATGGTTGATTCAAAATTAACTTTCCAGCTTTCTAAAATACATAGTTTAAGAACTATCACAACTGTTTAAAACTGCCGTCTTTTTAGACAGTGGTAGCAGCCAGTACATCATCTCAGTTTATGATGTTTACCAGCCTGCTGTATCCAAGAAGAAGCCTATTTAGAGGCAAAATGATCTGCTACCCAATTCCATCAACATAACTCAAATGACTTTTTTTTTTTTTGTCTTGGCTATTGTGTGTTTTTATGACAACAAGATAAGTTGCTGTTTTTCACGTTGAAATCATTTTGGAATTGTCCATTGATAGTAATCATAAAATTTTAAGACGTAGCTGACTTTGATCAGCTGCTTTTGAGTTAGCTAGGTTCTGGGGTGATCCGATTTGTTTCTCACATTGTCTGCATACTAGTATTTAGTTTTCATGAGTAGCAAATTCATTGACAGATTAAAGTAATCTTGAATTACTGGACAGAATTTTAAGGTGGAAATGTAACTTAATAAATACAGAAAATATTAATAGATATTCCAACTTAAGTATCTTCTAGCTTGAAGTGTAAAAATGGTAAGTTACTGCTGAGATTTCTTGTTCAGAATTTTGTTATGGTAAAATGTGTTTTCCACTGAAGTGGTTCTGTAAAACAAAATAAATAAAATCACATTCCTATTTAGAATAGTTAAGAGGAAAATTTTTCTCATATTTGCTTTCATTAGTAAGATGTGCATTAAACTTGCATTTCTATTAGCCTAAGAAAACTGAGAGCTGTTCAGATATTATTAAATGAAGTGAGGTTGAATGGAAATAAACTCCCTAGTCACAGGCGCCTGAAATTCTGCAAGTGGCCACAAGTCTGCTGGTTTCACCGAAACCATGATAACTATACCATACCAGCCCAGAACCATGTTCACAGAGCTTGGAAGCGCAATGTGTTCATGTGTGTGTGTGATGATTATTTGTAAATGTATTTTTAAGAAAATGTGTGCTGAATTGAGCTTACGCAGCAGCACAGATGGCTTAATGGGGACAGGTTTTGGACAAATAAAAGCAAATTGGTTCGCCATATATCTTCAAACATGTATGCTCTGTGGGGCAGGAGAAGGAATAATCTCACCAACACTGCAGGTAAAATTTCAAGTTAGATGTTGTAATGTAATTCAATAAACCTGCCCCTGGAACTGTTGGGTGATGTGCTGTCTGCCCCGTACTTCTTTACCTGGGCACGCTACTCTGCAGGCACGTGCAGCCCTAGACAATATCCTCATGCAGACGTGGGCATTCAAAGTGTGTGTATACTTGCACACGTGATTCTGCATTTGTTAGGTCTTAGCCATATGCACGTGCCAATGATTTGGCTGTAATTGCTATATGAAAGTCATTTCATCCTATTCCAAATTTTGTCCTGTTCCTATTGTAAGGCTTCATGGTGTTGTGACAATCTTTTCTATAAATCAAGCTGTCTTTATAACATGCTGGTAAGCTGAGGCTGTTATGTATTTACCAGAACAGTATTTAGAAGTTCTGTGGAGCGCTACCACTGACTAAATATGACAACAATGTGGAATAACCTGACCCATATCTTCCAAACTGTTGTCAGAGATGCTGTATTTGGGAATCTTGTATCAATCTTAGAGACTTTAGAGAAAACCTCAAACACTATTACTGCTACAAAATGCTTGTGAAGCGTGTTTTTTATCCAACCTCTTTCTGTTAAAATGGTAGATAGCTAGATAGCCTTGGTCTGGTTGGTTAAAACAATGGATCTGGGTGGTGACGTGGTCAAGCTAGTTTCATATTGAGTGGGAGCATCTTGCCAATGGCAAACTCCAACTCAGGAAGAGAATGTAAGCTGGGAGACCTCTGGCTCCTGGGGAAGTTAGTATAATAAAGCTGTCTGAGCTAACAATTCATCTGGTGAGTTTTTGTTATGAATTTTATGTTGAGGGGATTCTTGCTCTGTAGGATTTAGGATTTTAAGAGAAAATAAATTTGAAGTGTGCTGTCAGTTACAGAAATATTAGTTTTTAAATGGAACCCATAAATAATCTCTTTTTATATATAAAAAGGAACGGAAATACAATTCAGATTTCTCTGTTTTGGTGAAGAGACAGAAATCTGTTCAAAAAAAGCATATGTACCTTTAGCCTGACTTTGCTTCTGTTTATTTAGTGTCTGTTTGTGTGTCCTAGATGCAAATTTGCCACTGATGTCCTTCAGTTCCAGAAAAGATTACTTTTCTGTGTTAAACTTGCTGTTGTTACGCTGTCTCTCCTATAAATTAACCTAGTGAATTTACACCACTGTCAATAAATATCATAGTCCCCTTTTTGAAATAACATGTGAAATCCATATTGCTATCCCTTACCTTGTGTGGCACGGCAGAGAAACAAATAAAGTAAAGGTCCTGTCACTCTGTGACCTCCAAATGATGTTTAGAAATAGTTAGAAGATCAGAATCAACTGACCTCAAAGAGCAGCTAGCTGCAGATCTATTCAATAGAAGGGAGCGAGGCCATTCAGCGAGTTACAGGTCAAAAGATCAATTCTCTAGTCAATATGTTTCTGAACATGGACCCAGCACAATGACTGACAGAATAGGAGTGATGTACTGAGGGAAGTACACAGCCCATGAATCTAGGAGAGGCCTGAAAGCAAACTTGAAGTGATCAGACCTATAAATTACAGAACAAGTGAAGCACTCTGTGTTGTGGCGAGCTGAAGATGATTTGGTGCATGGTAGGAACTGTTTGTATGATAAAACAGAACAAGCGTTACTGGAGTAGACTCTAAAAGAGGAATATGAATCCACTAAACACATTTAAATTATGATACTGTTAAAAGGGACAAGTGGTCACGAGGGAAATGCTTAAAATTGGAGTTTTTAATAAATGAAGTAAGGCTTGGAAGAATGCCTATTCAAAACAATTCTTGTAGCTTTTCTTTTTTATGCAGCGTATGGGCAGATGTGTTGCAGACTCTCAAGACTCTACCAGAAGTCATGTATTTGCATTTTCAAGCTGTAAATTTTAAAATTAGATTTGCACCTCAGTTTTGCTTTTAAGTTTTTCTTAGACATGATAGTTACAGAATAAAACTCCCAGACATTAATCATAGATGGTCTTGAAGGAAAAGGAAGAATAAAGAAACATTTCAAAATCTTAAATTTAAGACCAGCTTTCAGTGGAGCAGTGCAGAAGATATAAAGCTCATGCATTGATCATACAGGAAAAAACATGCATGAAAACAATTCCAACTCTAAGCTATTTTTCATTGTGAGATGAATCACTGTGATTCCTGCTTTTTAGTCCAGCATGACAGATCTGCTAAGGAGCAGGTGAACTGAGAAAAAAGGAAATCTTTTCTGTTCCCCTTCATGCCTTCTAGGAAGGATACAGTACCCAGGTATACAGAAACAGCTGAGCTTGACACACAGACATTGGCTTCTCCTCTGATTTGAGATGTAGCTTTGCAATGAGACGCCCTAAATTTTCTTTCATCACTCTTACTGCTACTTTTGGAGTAGCAGTAAGTTGCTCACACTGGTTTAATTTCTTCTGGTGGTTATGGCCCAGACATCTTGGATTTGAATTGATTTCAGCACTGGAACTTGTAGCTCTGTTTCCTCTTGGCTTTAAAGAGGAAAAAAGACATGGAATGAAAATGCATGGGTACAGAAGAAAAGGAGAGCCAAGAACCTAGACTGGGCACCCCAGAAACAGCTTTAGACTTGGCCTGCATGGAGGGCTTGGCAGTGTCATTGAACGTTTTTGTGGCCAAATGGGTCTACAAAGGCAGCTGTTTCCTGGATAGGATTTGAGAAGTGGATTAAAATTAAGGATAGGTTCAAGCACAATTTCAGCATGTTATGGTGAGCGTGATGTATTCTTAAAATAAGGTATTTCAAAAATATTTAGATTGGTGGAATTGACACTTACTCCTTAAAGTCTGAAAGAGGTGTAGTCAGCTGGAAGGATGTCTTTGAATTGTTTAGTCTGAAGCTTGTACAAAGCCCCTGACATTACTGTTCTATTCTGTGGATTTAGTGTTAGTCCAGCCTGTGAGATGATGAGCCATTGCAAATATTTCCCTCTAAACAGATTCAGTCCTCTGAGTCTACTTGACTTCTTTTTATTTAAAACTTGCAATAAACACCATTCTAGTCAAAACATTCTTCCAACTTTACCTGCTACAACTTGGCAAGATTCAGACACATTTAACAAAGCATTGGAACCTTGTATAACGCAGCACTAGGTTTATGTTTACAGCTTTGCCAAAATAACTTCTGATTTCTCTGTGCACTTACATTTCTCTACCATTCTACCTCCCTGTATTTCTTCTAGAGCCTGGTTCCATTCTGTGTATGTGCGCAACAGGGTAAAGCTGAGAAAAAAACAATGAGCCTTCCTCACTCCAAACCCTTTTCTTTAAGCAGGAGAACATGCTAGGCCCCGAATATAGAAATTAAACAGGCTGAGGAGAGTTGGAAGTGGTCTTCTACAGGCAGAGATGTTTGTCTTTCCTCCTTCCTTGTTGTGTTGGTTTTTTTTTCTGTCCTAATTGTTACACTTAAAACTTCCTATCCCAAGATGGATTTCAGTCCGAAGACCTGCTTTAGCCCATCTTTTTGTAGTGTAGGGTCCAGCTGAAGCTCACAGCTCTCTGGCCATCAGCAATCTGCATCATATTAGCTGGTATCTACTTAGTTACTTGCAGTGCATTGCACAAACTTAGTGATGGAACCAGTGGGAAGAAACCATCCAAAGAAAATCTCTGTATTGTCAGCTGTTCAGCAATGAAGCTCCTGATATGTGTACTGTCAGATAAAGAATACACCATGAGAATCCAAAGCATGGGTCCTGTGGCTTCCCAAATTAGTGCAGTTGTGTTATAACATACACAAGTTTAAGAATTTTGTGTGTCTAGCCGGTGCTGAGCACCTTACATCTAAAGCAATGTGAGGGAGTCACACACAGAAAGGACAAGAAGACCACCAAATCTACAGCTGGTTGCTTGTGTACATAAATAATTACTTGTGCCTGTGTGGCTGTTTGCTTGAATAAGATGGCACGTTCATGTTTGCATGAAATTAAGTGCGAAGAGTTTAGAAATCTGGCTCCTAATCTATAACAAAATCTATTAATAACAGACCATGCTAGGCACTGCTGAGTCTAGTGCAAACTGGGATGCGTTTAAAAAACAAACAAACAAAAGCCGTGAATAAAATCAACAGAGATAAAATAAGAAAGTGCGGGGGTAGGAGTGTCTAATGTAACACAGCTAAAACCAGCTGTTCGAGGCTTCTGTCACTTGCACCTTCATCATCCTTGATATAATTTCTTGTTTGAAGTGTCTTATGTATCTTATTCTGCATGTTTTGTTTTCTTTTTATTTGCTTTGTTGTTACTATAAAAAGCATGCAGATGAAAATATTTGTTATTGAAACTCATGCTAATGCTGACTTCATTTTTCTCAATGTTCTTTAATATTTATCTTCTTTTCCCTCTCCCTATATTCCTAAAAATGCACACACACAAATTATTCAGCTACCCCTACCCACCAAGTTCTGAGCAAATTCAGAAGGGCACGCAGTGTTACACTATCAAAAAGTGACAACTAGCTATAAAAAACTATATATCTTTTTAATGATGAAAGGGCTATAATGAGAATTGATGAAATGAAATTAATGGTAATTTAAAATAATGTAGACGTTCTAATAACGATTGTGGCAAGGTTGTAGCAGGGCATTGCTGGTTTTGTGCAGGCTGAAAGGGGTTTCATTTTGCCGGGGGCTTTCCCTTGAGAGGCTACCAGCACTGTGTGATTATGGAAAAAACTCTGGCCTGAGAGCTGGAGCAGTGCTCCATGGCTCGGCCAGAAGCACGCTGAGCCATGGCACTCCTGCCCAGCTTCAGGAGCAAACTGCTGCACTCCCAGGTGTTGCCTGTGCAGGGCTTCGAGAAGTCATTGCTGCTTAGTTTCCATGCCTTACCTCCTTCAGTCGAGACACGGTAATCTAAAACTACTTCCTGCTTTTAGGGTTGTTGTTTTTTTTTTCAGTAGAAATTCAAAATTGCTCTGCTGATACTACTACTGATGGATTTTTTAAGTATATCTGTTGCTGAAAAGCAGATCAAGGGTATATAGTTACTAGGATGAGACCTGGCAACTTAATTACTAGGTTCAGGTTTAACTAGCAAGTGTTTGTGGCTACTCTCCTGCAGCGCACCAAGGCTGGGCTGCTGTCTGTCACCTTGTGTAGCGTTCGCAGCCTAGGCAGCAGCAGAGAGCTGTCAGGGCTGCTTTTCTTAGGCTGTTTTCTTCTAATGGTTAAAATCTCATTTGAATTTAAGGCATAGCCTGGTTTTGTAAAGGTTCAAATCCCCCTCTGGATTTCATCCTCTTGTACCTGATCGGCTGTACATGCCAGCAATTGGTAATCAAGCAAAATCCAAAACGTGCTACGTAGCCGGGGAAGAATACGTCTCCTGGCCTGCTCTCCTTCCCAGCCCACAAAGGAGGCAGAAGTCTTGCAAAACTTGGCTTTATGGTACTTTAAATTAGTTCTCTCACACGGGCTGTGGGCTCAATTAGGACAGGTACCAGAGCATCAGGAATATGCAGGAGAGTAAACGCAGGAGAAAATCAAATTGGTGAACCCAACAAAGTTTATGCCTTGTCCCAGATTTTCTCAATACGCATACAGTCTTTAATCTTGTATCACGGTTTGTATAGTCTGTCAAGTGAAAAACATCATCAGTAATCTTAAAAGCCATCAACCTGCAGGAAGCAAGCACTGCATCCCAGCTTACACGCTCCAAATAAGCACAGATCCTGCAGCAGAAACAGTAAAACCAAGAGACCAGCCATCCCAGGATTTGAAGCTGCCTGGAGCACAAACAGGAATCAGTAATTCAACAGAATGTGCTACAAAATAACGTGTTGTGTTTTCTTGAGGGTTTTTTGTTTGTTTGTTTTTCCTCTACCAGGAGTGATGTAATTAAATTAAAAGTGAGTGCCAGAGGAGTTTATTGTAGACTTTTATAGGATAAACTATCTTTTAGCTGAAGAGAACAAAAACGAAGATTAGAGTAAGAAAAAGTTTTTCTTTATAACTTGATTTAGTGGAAATGATCTCTGTGCTTTCAGGTGGTTCTGCTTCTGCCCCAGAGCTCAGTTCCATTGGCAGTGTAACAGCAGTCTGTAACATTTTTATTTTATTTTTCAGTGAAAGTACCATACTTGGATATTTATTTTAACTTTTTTTTTTTTTTTTTTTTTTTTTTAAAGCAATTACCTAATGTGAGAACTGGTCAATGAAAGGGGTCAAAGGCCAGGTGGGAGTGTGAAAACGACAGAGTGAGAAAATAACCTATGGGGTATTATGGGGTGGACAGATTGTGATTAAATTCCAGCTGCTTTCAACAAGTTCCTGCTTGTCAGCTGCGCTGCGGTAATTGACCATGTGCATGTATTAAGTCCACCCCCGTTGGAGGGTAGAACATGTTAATCTGAACTTCACAGAGTGGACACGTGTCCTTAATCTAAATTCTGCAAGTGGCAGAACTGACACGGATGCGCTATGCTTAGAGAGAAACAGGAGCCGCATGACTTGTTCGGGGTTGTCTTGACAGGCAGCAGAGGAGCAGGAATTGTAATTCAGCTCGCCTGAGCCGCTCAGTTTTCAGTTTCAAACACCACAGAAGCGAGCGTGGCTGTAAGTTTTAAGTCAGTTGATACCTTCACAGTGAAGTGCTACGACTGTCGAAGTGCATCTCCCAGTGCAGAGCTATTTAGGTAGCTATAGCCAAGCACCTGGGAAAAAATCACCTGTGCCAGGATGGAAAGGTGAACGTGTGGCAGGATGCATTGGTGTGCTACCTCATACCCAGTGAGGGCTCTCTTATTTTTACACTTGTACACTGATTTACCTCTGGATTTGCTTCAGAGTAACTTGGAGTGAAGTTTGTCTCTGTGCCTTCTTCAAGTTTAGTTTAAATTCAGGAGTGATTTACTAGGTTTGCTTTCAAGGCTGGTTTGTTTTGCTTTGTTTTATTGTACTCACTCTGTTTAGATAGCTGCTGCCAGCACAAAGCTGCTGGCAGTGACATCCAAGAAGAGGAGACCGCAGTCGGGTACAGCCCGCGGCCACGGGCCCTGCTAGCGCTGGCGTCCTGCGTGCTGGGGAGCTGCAGCCTCTCGCTGCTCCTGGCTCTCGTGTGGTGCTGCTGACATGGAGTTGTACAGTCTCAGCTGATGGGAGATCTGAGGAGGGGTGTGTGAGCGTGTTTTAAGTGAGGAGAGAAAGGGGTCCCATAAGCAGCACAAGGATACATAAAAGGCATATTGTGCTTTATGATGTCTAGATGCCCACCTGGAGAGCAGAGAGCTTAGGAACAAAATAAAAAGACTGAAATTGTGCTCGACTCTGGGATAAGATAAGAGTATGGTAGTGGAAGGATTTAAATGGGGAGGGCAGCTGTTATAGCCCCTAGTTGTACATATTTTATCCTAAGGCACCATTTGGTTTAATAAAATTTAGATCTAAGGCTGTCCTTAACCTATCAGTTTCTTAAGACTTAATTATAAAGGTTATACTTTCAAAGGACAAAAGCATTATTCATTTGTCTGTTCATGTCTTCCAGGTTTATCTTGCAGATTATGGACTTTCCTACAGATATTGTCCCAATGGGAACCACAAACAGTATCAGGAAAATCCTAGGAAGGGCCATAATGGGACAATAGAGTTTACCAGCATAGATGCCCACAAGGGAGTAGGTAGGTTTCTTTTTTGTATTTCAGAGGAGTGATTACAGCATGAGTAATCAGGCTGTGAGAGCTGATGTATACAATAGAAGTAGTCCTGGGGATTGCGTGAGGTTGATTGGGCCCTTGTGTGGTGACCTCCTCTTGTACCTGCGAACGCTTCTTCAGTGCTGCTGGGGAAGGGGGCAGCACGACTAAAACCCAAAGGCCACTGCACATTTGCTACTGGAAGGTGCACCAAGATGCCCTAAGAAAAGCTTGCCGATGAACTTAATTGGTTCACGTTGGGAGTACTGGTTTGTGTTCGCTGTCCTCTGCAGAGGCAGCACATGCTAATGCTGTATTATCAAGGAAAAACGTTTTCAGGTCTGCACTGTCCTTTAGGGAGAGCTGTGTCTGAGTGTCACCATCTGTGTTATAAGAGGATATTTCAAGATGACATTCCTTCTGCAAGGAGAGAAACCTTCTCGGAAGCCATAAAGTGTTAAATTTTTGAAATCTTTTTCCAGTAGCCTTTCATATATCTTACTTATTTAAACTCACTTTGATGGTATTGGAAACACATTTGCAGGTAAATTACATACATAGTCCTTTTATTGGATATTGATTGTACTGCCTTGCATTCCAAGGCAGACTTAATTCAACAATTCCCTAATTAGTTAAAGTCATAACCTATGTCTTGTATTCATTTACCATTAATTAAACCTTAGCTGTTTATTACACTGCAGTCCAAATCCAATAGCAGACCCACAGAGCCATGGAAAAGGGAATGGGAGGTCAATATCGAAAATATATGGTGCAAAGTCCCACTGATGGCTGCATTGTTCACAATCAATATGGTCAATGCAACACAACTTTCTTAGTTGCTATGTCAGCAAGACAAAAAGTCAATTCTAATGTTATGGTAGTGAAAAAATGGTGATTATTGAAAAACTTTGACTCTTGCTATGAAACAGTGTTTTTGTTAACTTTTCTTTCCCTTACTCCCCCCTCTCCACCCCAAGATCCTCTAAAACAAAAGGAATGGTTTGCTGTTGCCAGTTTGGCTCGGATCATAGTGTCACAAGTGATAACTGTAGAAATTTGTGCTTGTTAATAGCTGCTGAACTGTTACCTTAAACTAATACTTTCTAACGAGTTTTAGTTGGCACAAACAACTGTATATTATTGCTTTTTCTATTAAAAGGACCATTGACCATGTAATGTAGAGGGTCTTGATAATTTGCCGGCGCTGTTAAAACCTGCAATCGTTTAACTCTGGTCATTAGGAAAAATGAAATAAGACTGTCAAGTATTTGCTGCTAAGACAATTGCATGATTTCACCTGCAAAAAAACATTCAGTGGTGAAGAGGGCATCTGTTCCAGCCTCTTGTAGCCCACCGAAGCATCCCGTGCATTTTCTGGAGTTCTGACAGTGGCTTATTGTCCTGGTAGTGAGGGATGTGGCTAGGTGCTAGCGTTTTATGTGGGCACTGTCTGAAGAATAGGTGGAGGCTGGAGACTTTGGGATTCAGCAGTCGGATGGTTACAGTAGCTAGCTTGTCTAGCAGACAGGTGTCTGTTGAGAAATCTATGATTATAAGCCAGGTAATTCTTTTTATTTGAAAAAATAGGAAAATTTAACAGACGTGGGAGACAAAGAGTGTGCACATTCAACTGTAAGTTAAGCTTTTCTCTTTAGTAAGCTGCGGGGTTAGATTCCCCCCTCAAGTAGCTACAGCCATGGTGAAATTGCTGCAAGTTAAAGGACTCCAGAACACAAAATATTCAGCAAAGTAGCTGCCAGGAGGGGGGTTTCCCCCATCTTACACTTGAAAAATTTATGCTTGCTAATAGCTGCAAACAGAATATCTGCAGATTTTTCTGTTGTTCCTGTCAGAAAAGCCTGCAGAACACAATTTCAGATCTGGTATGTTGCAGAGAATCCAAACTGTGCATGTTGAATGCCTCAGCTCTGACTTTGTAACAGCCTGAATCCATTAAGGTCAAATTACCAGTTTCTCATTTGCAGCAGGTCTCTCAACATCCTGGGGAAAATCTGCATCTGCAGTGACTTCTGTCAGAGATTACACGGGCCCAGATGGCAAAATACAGTGACTGGTTTCCCACATCTCATCTCTTGTGAGCTTCAGAGTTGCAGAGATGTTTTAGGATGCTAAAAATCTTCCAACAGTTTTGTAAGGGCTTCTCAACAATCTCCTGTACTCCTGACTTGTGACTGAGTCTCAGCACAGTCTCCAGTACAAAGTGAGACGAGGTGCTCTTCTGAAGTGTTTGAAGACTGCATCACTGTTGGCAAACTACAGCCACGTAGGCAACCTTAATTCAAATTTGTTACCCAAATTTTCAGCATGGAATATTATTTATTTTAATGCTCTTGGAATAGAGTTCAAATTTTTTTAAATGTTATTTTATATAAATGAGATCCTTTCCAGGGGGCGTTTTCCTGAGTTTATGTAGCAACATAAATATGTCTCAAACCTCAAAACCCCTATACAGTACCAGTTCTGTATTGAGCTAGACAAATGAGAACATTTTGACTTGCTCTGGTTTTCCTGGTAAAGTAGCTACCTGAATATACACAAGGATTTGTGGTACATGCTGAAACTTAAAATTATGAATTTGTTGCCTACAAAAGTGCCTCTTGGCAATGCTTGAGTATGATAACCTCCTTGCATAACGCCAATCAAATGCAACCACTTCCCACTGATTTAAATCAAAACTGGAGTTTCCGTGGCTGAATCGAGAGATTAACCCAGCTGCATTCGTGTCTATTCCCCAAGCTCGCCGTGGAGCTCGTTGGTTGTAGAAGTTTTGCAGTCCACCGAGACCCAGAAAGTTTCACTTTTGGGTCTGTGCTCATCTGACAGCCTCCAGTGAGGGTCGAGGGGGATGTGAATTGCATCTGCAGCCAGGGCAGCTTGGTGTGGGCTGCTGGGGCTGCTGGCTGGGTGGGAGCCGAAGGGGTCCCACGAGCTGGGAGAGGCTGGGAGCAGCTGCCCTGCCGTGTCCTGGCTCTTTGTGCTGGCTCGTCCTTCATGTTGCAAGCTTTGCACAGCTCACACATGCCCCGTGTCAGGGCACCTGTTTGCAGGTGTTCACCGCGACCTCGGTTACATCCTGCCCGTACCCATGGTTCATTTTGTGCCAGGCCAGGGCCCAGGCTGGGGCTTTGCCATCCCACGCCATCAGCTCTCCGTGTTCAGTGGCTGGGTCTCTTCGCAAACGTGTGGCCAGTAAGTGGCACCAAATAAGGCATCATTCTACAGGGTTTTTTAGGTTAAAACCATTTTTAGCTTGATGCAAATTCCTTACGGTGCAACTGCATTGTTAGTTTTCACACAGTATTTTAGCGTATTCATTGTATTCATTTTTAAAGACCATACTGTATAAACAGTATTACATTTTTGTTTGTTGATTGATAATTAAAGAGAATTATATCTGCACCCAATGTACATTTAAAAAATTGTTACATAGTTAGTGTTAAAATGTAATATTTGGATCAATGCCTCTTATGGATTTTTGTAGATTTTCTACTCACTGAGGCATGCAGTCAATACCTAATTTCTCTGGAGATATACTGCGCTTAACATATTGAGGTTTTTTTTTTTAAATACTCTAGTCCTGTGCATTGAGTGTGTAAGACCAGTTTTAATTTGCTATCATTGATGAGCATAAAAGTATGAACTGTCTATGAATACCCTCCTGCATATATCTGTTTGCCGTAGATTTCGGGATAACTCTGCCCGTCCTTTTAACAAATGTTTCACAGTAACTATTAGTAGTTCTGCCATCTCTTGAGTTGGGTAGGGCGCCTACCAAAATCCTTGCAGGACTGATACTGACATCTAAAATAGCAAAAGCTGCTTCAGACAGCAGGAGTGCCTTCTGACAGGCTTAAGGATAAGCAGAGCATCTGAAGAAGTTTGCCTCAGTAAGGGCTACTTTGGTGGTTGGCAAATACGTTTTCTCTGAGTGGCTCTCATTGAGACAAAGGTGTCTCAGTGTATTTTCATGTCCTGCCTCGGGGCAGGCAGCTGCAGCTATCTGTGATGCCACATTTTAGCCAGTTCTTTGTGCCCTTCACATGGGGTTATTGCAGCACACGTGCCTCAAGGTCCCCCCAGATGCTCGTGTGCTGTGTTTGTTCGGGGTGTGCAGGCATCGGGCTGAGCGAGGAGCAAGCTCGGCGGTTCTTGCTCTCCTTTTCCCACTGGTCTGGCAGAACTGTTGATACTAACACAGCCCAGCGCTTGTCCATTTTCACTTTTCTTTTATATTCAAGGGATGACTGGAATACCTGCAGGCTTCATTTTGTGAGGAAGGATGTGCAGGAATATAAACACCTCTGCCTGGAAACAAATTCTTTCTGAGCCTGCATGGCTTCTAGGGAACTTCAGCTCTAAGTGGCTCTGGATCAAGAGGTTTATTTGGCGCCTGTCCATGTACAGTTAGGAGTCAGAGGGAGCCTGCTGCATTTTTTTGTCGGTCAAATGAATTATTGATTTGCTGCAATTTGGTATGTGCTTCCTGAAGACTGTGTGCAGGACAAACTGTAAATCCAAAAATAAAAGGAAAATATAACTGGTCTGGTGAAAAATGGGTGAAACTTTGCAGTGTAAAATAAATAAAAAGATGTTTTAGTTTCTGAATGTTGGATTGGAAATGTGTCTGCAGCAGAAGAGGGAGCAGAAGGTCATTCTAAGTGAAAGAAGAGTCAGGCTTTAGCAAGGAGAAGAGAAAAGATTGAATAGGTTCTTGAAACCACCTCTGCAAGCTTATCTGTCCTGCCAAGAATGGCCAGAAGTAGCAAAAATAAGATGAGCATCACTGTTTCCAGCACAGCTGATGAGCGTGGCTTGGAATTGGCTGTTTTCTTTAGTTTGGGTTTCTCATGCTCTACACCAGGAATTCAAATAGTTAGTGAACCTCACGGCTGCTTGCCAGCCCCTCACTTGTGTGATATATTTTTTCCACACAGATGTAAAGAAGGAGTAAAGCTTCCCGTCCCCAGCCCCTGCCATGCGTTCTCCTTAGTGCAGCCTTGGGACCTCTTCCATCTGACCAGGTAGCCCACCTCTTGCCACCAGCATTTTGTCTCCCTCTCAGACCTGATGGTGAAGTTCCCAACATCTTCCCACTACGTAAACTTCTAAATCCCTGAGTCAGGACCCCAGCCCTCTTCAGCACCTCCCATCTCACCAGTCCTACTTTTTAATCCGCTCCCTGCCTGTGTGTAGAGGAGGATCCTGCCCACGCTCTCTTCTTGCAGCTGCAGCAGAGCATTACGGACACCAGCAGTGCACGAGGAGCTAGGAGGCTCTGCAGTGAGGTCCTGTGCTCGTGAGCTCAGACGCGGCAGGGCAGAGCAGGCGTGTTGCTGCATCCGTGGCTCCCGAGGCGAGTTAAGCATCCCGAGGCCGGGGCTGCTGGCCAGCTGTGCTCCAGCTACAAGAGGACGCGAACCCTCAGGACTGCCAGGCTGATTTTGGCCCCTCTGACCACCCATGGTGGGCCAAGAGCTTCAGGAGCTCCTGCCAGCGCTGCAGCACGCTTCGTGCCGGTCAGCCATCCAAGCAGCTGAGCGTGTAGCTGCGGGATTCGGGTTTGGGACAGGGACCAAAGGCACAGAGGAAGTTGCTCATTGCCATGCCCCAGGTTGAGTTATCTGGAAGGGTTGTAGTCCAATTGTGGCAGCGCTGTGTTTGCACTGGATTTATTTTTCTTTCCAGCGTTGCATGGTGGTGGTTGCTGTCGGGGAGTGCTTGAACAAAGCGCCAAGCTGACGGTGCAGAACTGAACATGAGGCAAGGAGGGACTGCTCCCGGCCCCCGCTGGCTCGCTCCCTATAGAATGGCCTGCAGGCATAAAAACTCATTTAACTTCTTTCTTTTACTGTATTTACCTAACCTTTTTCCTGTAGCTATCCACTCAATTCAGTAATTCACTGTACTGCTGCAACGAACTCCGCGAGACTGGCCGGGATGCTGGGGAAGCGTTACCTCGGTATTACGTCTTCTGGGCTCCTCCTTCCACCTGCCACTCATACTGGAACTGATTTTTGGCAAATCTTGTGTTTGTCCGTTTTTATCTTCTCACCGTCAAGTTAAAAAAATAAATAAATGGTACCACGCGCAGTTCATTTATTAAAACGTTATGATGAGACATTTTTTAACATAATTACATTTCTCCATGGTCATGTTAATGCTCCTTTCCTTTATGGGCATTTGGATTAATGGCTCTGCTATAAGTTATATTTGTTTGTGATTTAATATGAATTTGTGTGCTGTAATGCCAGTGGGAATTGGAGATTCCACTGCATGCAGACACAATGCAAGCAACTAAAACGATCCTTTTTACGAAAAGCTCCCAATCTAAAGAAACAGTAATGGTGAAAGTAAAATGTAACAGTGCTAATTAAAGTAATAGAAAAAACATTTCATTTTCTGCTCATTAGCCTCCTAGATCTCTACAAAAGGCTTGACAAAGTTATCTAAATAAGGGGCATGGAGGAAAACTCCCATTTTACATGGGTTTAAGATGAGTTTTTTGGGAGCAGTGTAGCACTGAGAGCATAGCGTGGCTGCTGTGGTATCATTTATGTTCTATTTTGAAATAGTAATCTGAATTTATATTAGGGCTCAGATAGCTGCCAAATCCAGCATACGAAGATACACAATATATTTTCTTCTCAGGGTGAATTGCTTCAGTTACGTTATTCTGAGTTATTGTTCAGCCCTGTGCCTGCATGTTGAGTATATGTTTGTAGTGTGTATAAAACTTTTTATGGCCTGACTCTGATTTCATTGACGTGGTTGTTAATTCATTAACTTCAGTGGAGTTGTTCCTGATTTATTCTGGCAGGAGTGAGGACAGAATCTGGCCTTAAATCTTCAAATTAAAAAGTTAAACTATAAAATATTGTGAAATAAAATACTGCCAACATGTTCCTGTTAAGTAGTATTTCAGATGAGACTAAAATAATAATAATAAAAAATCTTAGTTAATAGAAAACCAGAAATCAAGTATATATACAGAAAGAAAAAACTACAGATTTTTAGTCTACAGTGAAATAACATAATTTGATTTAAATATAATTTTGAATATATGCTCTTGTAATGGTGCCAAGTTATCAAGCAAAATTGTTGTATTTTTGCCTGGCTCTTGCATTTAAAAATGAAGCCAGATTCACATCTCTCAGTTGATGTTTACCAAGGGTTCTTGTAATCTCCAATTATATTAGCAGATTTGTTTTTCAAGTAAACGTATAGTTGAAATTTATAGATCAGTGCTTTATTTGGGTGAAAATCTAATTATTCCATCGGTTATAGATCATATTAGTTCATTAAAATTAGCTGTTTGAATACCTTTTTTTTTTTTATAACTAGAATCAAAATGATTTAAAAAGTTGAGGAAGTTAGCATCTCTAGTACTGAGCTGGGAAAGAAGCAGAGAGAAAGAATAAGCTTGTACAACCAAGCAATCAAATGCTGACATTTTCATGTGGATCTATGAAAAACACATGTAAAAGTCTTTATGCAGTAACACTTGCAGTGACCTGGGAGATAAAGTGATACGGGAATTTACCATCTCTCTGTAAAACATTTCCCCTTTTATTTTCGAGTGATGTATGGCTCAGTTACACGTGTGTGTGTATTTTTTTCAGCTGAGTGCCGTGGCTTTAGGAACGTATTGGCGAAGGTTTACTTGCACCCATCTCCCCGTTGGTGGTCGCTTTGCTCTAGCATTATCTGGGGAAGGGCTGGAAGATCTGGATGGGAGGAAGACGGCAATTAGTCGTGGCCAAACTCTGACTGGGAAGTAAACTTTATTCTCTGGGGACTGCTTTGTCAGAAAACCTTAGGTTAGCTCCTGAAGCCTAATTGACTTAGCATTATTTACAGATTTATATCAATTAGTCCCTCAGTGGACAGCAGTGTCCTATTGTAATTCTGACAGTTTTTCTCAGAAGGCCACTTTACGTAGCCCATCTTACGCAAGCAGGTGCCAGAAAAGCACCGAGTGAAAATTAGAGGATCTGCAATCAAAAATGCTAGCTTATATGGTTCTAATCTGGAATTGCCATAATGGAAAAAGGAGTTGTGAACACATGTGTATGAATGGACTTGTTCCACGGTTAACAGGAGATTTATGGCGGAAGAAATCACTACAGAACAGCAAGTGGTAGAGATTGCGTTTTTATTTTAATACGAGAGCCAAGTCTTGCATTAGGACATTGTTGAATCTAGTGCAGAAAATAAACGACCCCCGAGGGACAGTGTAGCATTCTGTTAGATTGAAGGGCCTTTAATAATCCCATGGTCTAATAGCAGTTCAGATAGAGAATGCATGAGAACTTATCTTCTGCTTTCACAATAATGCGTGTACGGTAACAAGAAACAGTTATGATGTGTTGGCACCATAGCTTTTAGCAGATGACTTTTTAAATTAAAAGATAAGTTTGCTGAGTGACTTTCTGGAATTTATTTAATGAAGGCCCATAAAATATGATACCTGTTTACAACTGGATTAGCAGCGCTGTGCTCAACTACCAGTCTTTACTCTAGGCAAGAAGTGTGGAGCAAATCTGAAATCTTCTTTCATTCCTGGAAAGTTCAAACTCATTTTGGAAAAGCATAAATTTAACTTCTACATCTGTCTGTCTTTAGTCTTGATAAACAGTTTGTGTTTTTGCAGGTTCCGTGTTGTCTTGTCCTGCAAACCATAGGCTGTAAGTCAGATGTGTACAGAAACATTGCAAAAAATCCTCCTTGTTCAAATTTTTCAAGTTTGGCTTCCTCTGACTAGCAGTAAGCAACAGCAAATGTGTTAGTATCACATTTTTTTCCCTTTCCCTTGGAAAAGTCAATATATAGATTAACTTCAGTTACTTATTTTTCTGCACAGGAGATGTTTGTGGATGGGGCTAATTTTTGATTGAATTATATCTACTATATTTTTATTCTGTAGTTAATAGATGTGTTTGGGGTGTGCGGGGTGAGAGTAAGTTCTTCCTGAAATATCTTCCTTTTTAGAAACAGGTAGTGGCAAGTTTACCCAGGACTTGCTAAACCATAAGTGTATTTGAGCCTGGGCTACAGCTCTCTCTAAACAAACAGTTCACAGTACTTGTAAGCAGACAACTTTGGTGTGTAAACGTACACTAGATGGCAGTTTTGTCATATCTTCCAAGTTCAAATAGCTCTGTAGGAGAACAGGAAAGGCCATCAGTGTTTAGTCTGCACTCACGGGGTCCCTGCATGACCAATGTGGACCCCATGGACTTCCTGGAACATGTGTTAGCAATTTAGCAGCAGACATTTATTTCTTTGTTTTACTGCTTGGCTCTTTGAGAAAGTGTTGGTACTCAGTTATGGGCTGTCTGGATCATGTCAGAGGCCATGGGGATCAAGTCCATGTGACAGGCCAGACTGAGGAAGGATGAAGTTGGAGGAGGTGAGGAAAGTGACCCTTACTTCAACAGCAACAAGTCACTGCCTGTCTGTGGACTGTGGCCAAAAGCCTGGGCGTTTTAGGCCTAATACAGCTGAACAAACAAAACACTTTGCCCATTTGGCTTTTTCATATTTCATCGACAGTAGTTCAATCAACGTCTTTTCTGTTTCCTAAGAAGAGGTTCTTATTATTCATCTTTTTTTTTTTTTTCCTCCCCCTTTCTGTTTTAGCCCCATCCAGACGAGGTGACCTTGAAATCCTTGGCTACTGCATGCTGCAATGGTTATGTGGGAAACTACCCTGGGAGCAGAACCTGAAGGACCCCGTGGCTGTCCAGACTGCGAAAACAAAGTAAAACTAAACCCACACGTACACACGCATGTACCACCCCAGAGCCCTACAACATCCTCATCACTTAAAACAGGTCTGAAAAGGACAATTTACATCCTGTAGAGTATCACCTTACAAGAGAGCTAAAACAATTTTCCTGAACAGGGAGGTGTAAGAAGCAGTTAAAGACGTGAACTCCATGTGCATGTAGACCCTCTCGCACATTTTTACGTTGTACTGCTGCGGAGATACGAAACTCAGCTGCAGAGTTCAGTCATTTTGTCTGCCAGGTATTTTTTCAATGCTCTTTTTAAAGCACACATCTGTGAACAAGTGCGTGCCTTACTGCACATGCGGAAGGATGTTGTAGGTTTCCGCTGAAGTTCTTGGGTGCTTTGTAGAGACTGTGGTACAAAAGTCTCTTGGAAGTTTTCTTTCAGATGTGTATTGAATATATTTAACTTGCTATTTGATACCTGGTTTTTAGATGTTTTTGTGTAGGTTTTTAATGTTATACAAGCCTACTGATGTTACAAACATTTAAATACCAAAATACTAAAGAATTTGCTTAAAATCTTTTCTTTTTCCCAGCATGACTCGTTAGAGCTTACTAAAGCAACAGAGTGTATTAGTGTTTTCTTTCACTGCTTTCACAGTCGGGACTTGAGAGAGTTAATTGTATGTGGTACAGCATTGCCTGTAGAAGGCTATACAGAAGAGTAGTTATCCATAAATGTAACATCACAATTGGAGAAGGCAGCAAACTTTTAAGTAGGGCAAGTCACAACAGAGGTACACAATAGGGATAGCTGATCCACAGAAATCAATCTGCAAATTCAGTGTGGCATCAGCTCTCAACAGAGAAAAAGGTTAGCCTGCAGACTGTGGATAATACAGATTGCATCTGTAAATGTTGACATCGTATGTTATGTTTAATATTTCTCCTTTAGAACTTCTGATCATTACACAACCCCCTGCAAGGTAACACTTATACAATTCAATGTTAAATCAATTTAATCAATCAAGCTGCTTCGCTAATTCTTCCTGTGCAATTAACCCTTCAATTGCTTGCATTCTCAGGATGCCAGGCAAACGTTCTTAGGAGGAAATGTACAGAAAATGATAGATTAGATTTAGCAGTAACATCCTTTTAGTTTAATGAATCAAGTTCCTTGGTATCAGGTAATGTTCCCCTTTAACTTACCTATTTCTGAGTGCCTGTGCTGTTTTTAAAGGCTGGAAATAGTCATCACTGTGTAGGTGTTTACCTGGTCACTTCTAAGTACGTGACCAGCACAGGCAGATCACTTCTGAGCACACCAGCCCTTTGCTGTGAGTCTGTGTGATTGGGATGAAGACGGGGTCTAGGCCTGGAAGGGTGATGCATTTGGAAAGCAGGAGTCAGAGCAGGACCTCAAATTCTGCTGTCCACTGGTGGTCTCATCCCTTCCTAACAGGCTCTTAAGTCTTTGCTGCCAGTACCTGGGGTGATGAGGCCGCTGTGCATGGGTATGAGGGTATTTAAGGACTGCTGGTGTACTTGAGATCAGAAATGTTCGTGCCACAATTGGAGGGGAGTCTCCATTTGAATTAGAATTTAAGCTAAATAAAAGGAAAATGTGTACATTTAAATATATAATTCCCCCAAATTGAAAAACCTCCTTCTGGTATTAAAGAACAGCTCCTGGTGAGACTAAAGGTCCATCTAGCCTTGGATCCTGGTTTGAAAGATTGTCAGGAGTGCAAGGTCTTAAGAATAAGAAAAGGAACTAAAGTACTTTTTTAATGAACTGTGTAATTTTTTCCTTGAGATTACTTGTGTTTATTGCATAGGAAAACAAAGTGACTGCAGTGTGGAGATGTGCATTCCAAGGAGCTGTACATTAAATAATCCCATTCCTCTTTCTGTTTGCTACAAAATGCCAAGCCTACAGAGATAGCTTCACGGGGTGGGACTCACAGGCCTGACCTTGGCAGCATCCCTTCGTTACCACAGAAGCAGGTCTCAGACCAAGGCGTGCCTGGTGGATTCCATCCTTCAGGGGTGTGTTGGCAGAGCTTGGCTGAAGTTCGGGTCTCAGGGAAGCTGTTGCATGCCAAACCAATTAATTTGAAACGCCTGGCTGACCAGATTATGGAACTGAAGATTATTAGCCTATGTACCCCAATTTATGCATTTCAGAACGTATCCTGTTCCTTGTTGGTGGACCTTTATGACTCCTTAAAACAAAACAAAACAAAGGATCCTTTAACAGCATCAGCAGCTAGGCTGCACTAATAGATTTCACTCAGAGCAAGAGGGCTGGTGTATTTGCAGGCTCCTCCAGGTGCTAGGAAATTGGGGTGCGTGCCTGCTCAAAGATAAGAGCTGGTATTACTTCACCTATCTTTTAGGGTGTGATTCATTCTGAGCTCCAATTCTCTTTGCTATCTCTGTTTTTGGATAGGAATTAGATCTATGCCCCTGCATTTTATTTTATTTTATTTTATTTTATTTTATTTTATTTTATTTTATTTTATTTTATTTTATTTTATTTTATTTTATTTTATTTTATTTTATTTTATTTTATTTTATTTTATTTTAATTTTATTTATTTGCACAGGACTCACAGAGGTTTATCCTCCCTCTCCCTCTCTCTGTCCCTGCCTTGCCTGCTTGTAATTTTGACAGCCATCACCCAGCTGCCAGTGAGCCTATATGGCAGAAAGAATCTGATGTTAAATTACTACTAGGCAGACCAGAACTGCTTCTTAAATTTCAAAACACAAATATTAATCATTAAGCTGAAATCAGAACAAGCTATTTCAGCTCAAAAGAATTTATTTTCTCTCTCTAGAAAGCTTAAAACATCTATGAAGGAAAACTTAATGTTAAAAGTGCAGTCGTAGCTGCAGGCCAGGTCTTGCTGAAATCAGCAGTCTCTAAAGAGTTAAAAATATAGCTGGTAAGGGGAGATCTTGTTTTAAAAGCAGAACTGTGAATCATTAGCTATCCTGGAGGTCCACTCCCTTTGGAATTGAGACTTGCTGTCTACCTAAATCCCAAATGAAGAATCACCTGCTCCAAAACCACATTAAATTGTTGCACTCTCATGTTGTTTCAGACTTATGGATGAGCTCCCAGATTCAGTGATGGAATGGAATTCTTCTGGAAGCAGCTGTAGTAAGTGTGCTTACAGTGTCTACCATATAGCTTTTCAGTCTGTTACAAAAAAGACTTAAATGTCTTACTCTATTTGGGAGAAGCAGAAGAAAAATAAAAGTAACAGAAATTTAACCAACTCTTGAATTTCAATTATTAAACTTCATTGCTATGCTTTGCACCTTTAGGCAGATGTGTTCAGATGAGTCACGCAGTGCTACCAGTCTCTGATCTGGGGACAAACTGAGAGTATCCGAGTCAGTAGCACCTGACTTTCCTATCGTGCAGCTCAGTTCTGTCTAACCTAGAAATCAAACTCGGGGCTCAGCTTCTCCTTTCCTTTTTTGCTCCCAAAGTCCTTTGATGTCCTGTCCACATCCTTACTCTCCTCCACTAAGCTTCCCTCTCTTTCCTCTGTCTTCCTGTGTTTACTTGCTGAGCTAGTTCAATTCGGAGGAGAAGGTAGCTGTGACTTCTTTCCTGCACATGGAAGAGACCAGGGTGAGGTTTCCACTATTAGCAACTTTTTACGAGGTTCGGATATGTCCCTTGCCAAATCCAGGAATACAAGGTTTGATAACGAGCATTAAAAGCTGAGGGACGAGGGAATTAGTAAAGAAATCTCTACAATGCTCAAAGATATGTTCTGTATTAAATAGGGTATTAAGATAACAAATAGTACAAAATATATGTAATTCGTGAATGGAGGCGTTTGGAGCAGTTTTCCTTTATCCTGTTTGTGTAAAATCTGGCACTACAGTGGAAGTTCTGTGGATCCATGTATGTCCAGCATAAGAATTCAGCCTGCTGTATCTGTATTTAGCTGATAACAGGGTGGTTATGTAATACTCACTGTTAGATTGTATGTCAGGCTCATTAATTTAGGGTGTAATTTAATTGGACTAACAATTCTGACTTCAGTGGAAGTGGATCGTGCCCTTCATGTACAAGCTTATTATACTTTAAGCATTTTTAACCTGAAGGCTTGTTTACTGCAGGGACAAAAAGTAAATTTCTGGATGAGTTGAACGCTGGTCACTCTACAATAAATGATTCTTGATGCTTAATGATACTTAGTGATTAAGGATACTTAATGCTTTTATTGCAGGAACTTCTGTTGCTGCTTTCGTGCATTGTCCCATAAGCAAGTACTAAGCAGATAATACAGGCACTGCGGGCTAAATTTTCAGCCCTCGTGAGTGGCAGTGCAAAAATCATAATCAATCTCATCTGTGATGCATGCGATAGAGTGACTTAGAAGATCTCAGCCACATGAAATCCAGGGTGTCAGGAACCAGTACCTGTCCTACAGCAGAAGGAACTGTCTACAAAAGTTTTATCGCGTAGTATTTTGAGTTTGAAAAAGCAAATGAAGGCATGGTTTGTCTTGTATGTCTCTTCAGTGAAATACACAAGTAGTCCAGGGAAAACCCCTTTTTGTTTAGGGAAAACAGCACATTTCCTTCAAAGGTCAGGATCTATTTAGGTTTATTTACTTATTTTCATAACATTTCTGTATTTGAATGATTGGAATGCAGGGCACATTACATAAAATATATTCACGATGTACATACATATTTAGTAAATGTTTACTTCTGGGATTTTACCAGATGCTAATATCTGGTGAAGCACTTCAGTTTTAGGATACACTTGGGTCTTCAACTGAAATAAAAGTTTGACAACCCGCACACCCCACACCCCCCCCATGTTTTCCTAATAGCATTATTTCTGCACATTCAGTGGTTTCCTTGTTTCTAGAACCACTCAATAGTGATAACAAAATAATGCTGCTGTTAGACTGTATTAGTATGTAAACAAAACCACTATTTGTCAGAGTATTAGAAGTAAAAACAAAATTCTCCTATTCTCCAAAGTATTCTAAGAATAATATCTATGCAGATTAAAACAGAGTTGTTGAGAGTATTTAATATTTAAAGTGGTATTACGATCCTTCATATAGAAACTGCTTCTGTTTTATACAGAACTGTCCAGTATTTGTCAATGAAGTGTTTTGATTAATTATGTTTGGATAACTTTCAGTACCACACAAATTACTGCATATGCATAACAAGAGATAGCACTTAAGGGTTAGCTTGTTTATCCAAGTCTATCTTTTCCTTTTCTCATCTTGTAAAGACAAGATACTGTCAGCTCTGTTTTGAGTGTTGTCTTCAGCTGAAATTTTGTCATCTTGTTTGGCAGCATAGGATTGGCATCCATTTTGGAATTAAATTCTTTTGAAGTTCTAGGTCTACACCAAGTGAAATTTACATTTAAAATACACTCCACAGGTGAACTATCCAAGTTCTTGGCATGTGTTTATGACTTAGCTTATGATGAAAAGCCGAAGTATGAAGTGCTCAAGAAAATCTTGCTGGATGGATTAGAGTCAAGTGGAACTCGCTACGATGGCCCTCTGGAATTTTCCACTGCAGGATGCAGACGAAATCGTACTGCTGAAGCGTCAAAAGTAAGAGAGTTCTGGGATTATTTCCGAAATTGTTGCCTTTTCTTTTGTAGAAGAGGAAGTAGTTTAATATTGCAAAATGAGACTGACACAGCATTTCTTTTTGCCTTAAATACATCGTGTTTGTTAATTCCTGTTTCCCCTGGCTTTGCTAAAAAGTGGGATGTCAACCCTTAAGGAGGAAGAACTGTCATGAGTCCTTTTGACCTACGGCCTCTCACTTCAAAGTAGTAGGTCTGTGGAGAATGATTTACTTTCAGGATAATGGGGAAGTCAAGGACTTTGTTCACCAACATCTTGAAGAAAAGCCTGAATGCCAGTTTTTTCCTTCTTTCCAGATTAAAAGCAAAGTTACCTTTATTAGTGAAAGCATTTAATTCATTTTCTTACTTTCAAGCTGTTCTTTGTCATTTGCTTTTATACTCCTGCAGCCACTAATGTGAAGGAGGTATTATTCTGGGATTTAACTGCGTTGTTGGTATGCAGTGATACACTAACGTGGAATTTGAAAACTGACAGCTATCGTGTTATGTTTTCCTTTTGTACCTTTAAGTCTGAAGCTACATGGTTACTAACACCGTGTTTGAATAAGTGGAGATTGAGGTAATTAGCAGTCTTACTGGACTTGCTGTGAAATGTCAGTCCCGGCATACCTCTGCCTTGAAACTACCCGTATGCAAAAGCCCCATTTCTGTCTCCGATGCGTGTGCAATAAGGCAGGGTCAGGGTACCATTCATTTTTAATATTTCTGGTGAACTTTGGACCATCACAAGTATACGTGAGCCAAGAATGCAGGATGCAAACTAATGTGACTGATAGGCTGCGAGATGAATGGTGATTCAAGTATCAGTGCACAGATGGTTCTGATTTGCTGAGTTTTGTAGCTGCTGCAACTGAAGACATAAAATATCCTTCTAGTCATAAATTAGCTCTTTGGAAGCAAAACCTTGGCACCAGAGCTTTACAACCTTCAATTAGTAGGGAAAGAAGTATTTGAATGACTGTGGTATTGACATCTGTAGGCCTGCATAGTAATCATTCCTAATAGAAGAGAATATCTGTTTGAGGGGGTTTTGCATGGCTAATTAACCACCAGTGAGAATATGTAATTTTTTCATGATCTCCTGATTGTCACCTTTCTCTCATGATACAATTACATTTTATTGTAGCAAGTGCCTCACAAACCAATTGTCAGCACTATTTACGTATTACGGAAGGCAGGACAAAAGTTCATGTTTAATAAAAAGGCACTGGGTTTTGATCTTGGTAATTACAGATACTTATTTTAGCAATTTTATTGACTTTTCTGTTTTTACCACTTTTGTCTTTTAACGAAACCAAAAGCTATTTCCATGACAGAATTTCCCTTGCTATGATGGTGACCATGTTGTCCTCACTAATTTGAGATGATTTTTTTTTCTCCAGTTTGTACTGTTTTCTGAAGTTAATTGAAATATCAGGTATCTGATAACTGATCTCCAGTGGATCTGGTTGGATCTCTGGTGCACATATCTTTGATTCCTTAGGGCTGGATACTGGATAGTAAAACTGTTTTCTTCTCATTGCCTGGTCTAAGACTTGTTCAGCATGGTGGCATAAAAGATAAAACCTCTGGACTGTAAAAGCTGCTGTAGCACGTACTGTTTGCAAGTGCACAACCCTACTGAAAAATCCACGACTGTGGAGTGTCACTTCCTGGCACTCTGGTGCTGTAGGCTTAAGCAGAATTGTTTCTTGTGGCCAGCAAGACTTGGGAGAGAGTCTGCATATTGCTAGATCTTTACACCTATCATCACATTTTCAGAGAACTTTTTATGTTGACTGTTGTACTTTTTGGAATAATAAGAATTCTGGTGCTGTTCCAGTGACCACCTATTCTTTTTCCTCGAGTATGTTTCTTCAGCCAGCTGTGCTGCTTACATGGAAAAGCTTCCCCTAACAGTCACTGCAAAACAGCTGTAGAAAGGAAATTTTTAGGGTTATTCAAAGGACTTAAAGGGCACTTAAATACGAGTAGAGAGAGCAGGTAACTGAACTTTCTCTAAATTTATTGCTATTTTGAGAAAATCCAATATTCAATCTGTAGCTATTGACTTTGGAGAGTATTCAAGGCCTGGTGCACTTTGGTGCTACAGTCCTGACAGTGTTCGATGGCAGGCGGGCACTTCCCACTGCAGCTCCTTGTGACGCTGTCTGCAGTTATTCCAGTTCTGACTCCTTTCATCTCACACTTCTGCATTCTCTTTCCACCTCTCCTTTTTTTTCACCAGATATTCCTCCTATTAAAAAGGCAACCTAAAAATAGGGGGAGTTGCTACAAACCAACCCCTGGCTCCTCACTTCTTGCTTATGAGCAGAATCAGACTGTAGACAACCTGTCTGATTCCGCTTGTACCTGTTTGGTGCAGGAAAGAGGTGATCTTAGGTTAATCCCCTTTTGAGGACCAGTAAACACCCGTAAGTACCAGCAAGAAGATCCTGTAACACCAGCTTTCCTTGAAGGTGATGTGAGGACTTGCTACAGAATTGAATTTTAAGATGTAGCTCCTGTATAGTACATCAAATTTGTCTTAGAGTGACATAAAAGGTGTAACAGTGGCCACATACTAGCACTTTATTTCAGTTACATATCAAAAAGATGATAAAATATTAATTAGGTTAATTCTCAAACTTCCTTACCACAGTTTTTGGCACTGGATAAATATTCTCAGCTTTCTCACCTACAGTGAAAGTGCTAGGATCAGGGCCAAATGAAGTATGGTAAGGCCAGCTGACTAGTTGCTAGATCCCGTAAATTTCATATTAAAAAAAATAATTACAATACTGACTTGTCACTTTACTAGTAATGGATGATGGTAATTTTTAAGCATACAATAAATATTAAGAAGTGCTATAAGTCCTCTTTTGAAAGCGATTTTGTAATTTAAAGTATGTGTATGTTGTAGAGATAGCAGGGTTAGCTGTCAACAAGATCAGCAGTTCTTACACGATGTAGTATGATGCCACGATGCAGGGAAAACAGCTTGGGCACCCAAACCCAGCTAACTGTCAGTGTGGCTCTGAGCCTTGCCTATGTAATTCCCTTTCTCAGGGCTCTGGACAGTGTTATGTGCTGAGGTAGACTGACTGAAACTAGCTTGAGTTGGCATTCAGAACAGATACACCTTTCTGTTTCTAAACATTAATAATTTTCACAGAATAGAACTATGGATTTTTTTCTCAAAAGGTTTTTTGGATTCAGCTCTATGAAGTGCCTACTGGCACTTTCAATGCTATTTGGGTTGTGCAATTTCTATCTCCTATATGTATTTAATTTGCAGTAAGAAAAAGAAGCCTATTATTTCTTTTCTAGCTGCTATATTGAGATACAGCTGCTGCACACAGGACCATATGCAAACATTACAGTTACAGAGTTATTAGCGTGCCAGAAGTACCAAAGGCATGTGGCATACAGCCTGTGTTTTGGCTACATTTGTCTTCCAAGTTACAAAAGCCAAAAACAGACATCATTTGATACCCAGTGCTTAGAGCAGCACTATGAAAAACTTGCATTAACTCAAGCAACTATTTACCGTGTATTCCCAATTACATTTCAGAAGACTGTAGAATATAAGACTTCACTCTTAAATTAGATTACCTGGGCCAAAAGACTTATTGATTATCTTTTAGACAGTTTTGCATTTGACTCAATCCAGTGATATGAAATGCATTCAGCTCTACTTAATAATACAAACAGTGACTTATTGGCCTCATTCCCAATAAAGGTTATTAATGAATATTTTGAAATGTATAGCTCAAGTTTATTTTGTACTTCCCAAAATACAGCATAGCTCTAACTTTGTACTGCTTGGAAAAGACATTTATTGATAACTAAAATGCTGAAAACAATTCTTCTGAGAAAGATATAAGCTTATTCTCATTCTGTGTTCTCAGGACTGAAGTGAAGTTAGAACGGTTTTCTTTTTAAAATACGGAGATATTTTTAATAAACAAAATTGCTGTCTGTTCATCAACAGGTTTGCTTACCAAAGCCTGTGCCAAAACCAGTTCAACAGAAGCAAAAAAAGATGGAAGGGAACGAATACATGCGCCCAAACAAGGCCTGTACTGCGGTAACAGGCAGACGACTCCCAGATGAAGAAAAGCCAAGTAACTTACACCGAATGCTTCCCCAACCAGAGCCTCAGCAGGTGAGGATTTTGGCATGGCTGTAAATGCATGGTATCTTCTGGGAGTTCGTGTGCTGTTAGCTCAGTGTCCAGCTCCTGGGAAGGGCAGAGGAAAAGAGTGCTTGAGAAAAGCCAAGCATTAAGTCCCAGACCAGCAGAAGCTGGCATATGCTTAATGGCTTGTATTATTTGAAGCATTTGGAAGCTTCTTATGTAGCCCAGGTAGTAAGTGCAGTCAAGACGCTATCCTTACCTGTTTCCAACCTTCAAATATCAGAGTGGTACCTGTAAAAATGGTAAATCCTGCTGATTTTTTTTTTCAGCATACAAAATTACTGTCTGTCCATCAGCAGGTTCACCTACCAAAGCCTTCACGGAAACCAGTGCAAAAGAAGCAAATCAAGATGAAAGAGGAAGACTCCAACTATCCAAGCAGGCCCCAAGCTCCACGCAGGCAATTCCAGGCTGAGGAGAAGCCAATTAAATTGAACAGCACAATTCAGGAGCCTGACCCAGAAAAGGTGAGTTTTTTGGTTTTACCTTTGAAGAGGTGTGGCATGTGGAGAAAGAAGGTTGAGCTTTATTAAAATAGAGTTTAAAAAACAAAGAAACAAAACCAGCAGCACACACAAACCCGAAACTAAGTGTATGCAAACTTGATGTTTGCCACAAGCACTAGAAGTTTGTGTGTGGTTGCTTGGTCACACAGCTGTTAAATTAACATTTGTTTAATTTTTTTCTATAGCTTTGTAGTAAAGCACTGGAACAGTGTGCATGCCCAACAGATACAAGTGTTGGGAAACAATCTCTTTTTTTTTTTGTCCCTGTTTTTTTCTTGATAGAAACTTTTAGTAGTTACGTTTTCTACATAGTAGAAAACTTAATAGCAGTCTTAAGTTCCTGAATTCTGACTTTTTAATCTGAGGATTTTAGAAGCTAACTGACTCACTTCAAATATTATTAGTAACTACTGCATAAAAGTATTGAATGGGTTTCTACAGAATGAAAAATATTAATCAAGGTTTTAGTAAAAACTAGTGCAAAATAAGGTACATCTTAATGAACATACTGTGCTCCTTTGTTTTCTACAGAGCTTATCTTAGCAAATTCAGCTGTTTGTTTCTTTCCTATAGAGAAAATAAACTTAAATGAAGACAAGTTCTAATAAGCACAAAAATGCAACTTTTGATACAGCTTTATTATTAATACAAAATTCTTTGCTTCAAGCAGTCTGCTGATCACTGCCTGGAGACTCCGGTACAAGTTAGGAGAGTGAAGCAGAAAAAGCACAGCTGTACCTGAGAGCATCAGGCAGTAAAGTGGTGAGCAGAACAATTTCTGGAGATGTCTTGGCTAATAGCAAGGTAGTCAGATTCTGAAAAGTCTCTGGAGTTTTGACACAGTACCGTTGTTTCTGTGAAGATATTCTGAGTGCTGCTTCATGGTTCTTAAGTATAAAATTTTTAAAAATATTAAGGAAAAAAGGTGGCATTCCCCCCATTTATTTTCCTCCTGTATAATTTGTTTAAAAGCTACTTTTACTCCTTAAGATAGGTGTAGATGCAGAAAGAGAGGCACATTTGGCTTTACAGCATTACATAGGGTAAAAAAAAAAAAGAGCTGGTGTCCTTGTAACTTCTGTTCATTTGAACAGCAGGCACACCACATGGATTGTAGCTCTTCACACTGGAGTGTAACGTGGGGATTTGTGTTTCCCTCTTTATGGGAAGAAGAAAAAATACATTTTGCAGAAATTGAACTGATCACAGGTCTTGCATATTAGATTATTATTTGCATTTTGGTTTAGCCTTTCTAAAAGCAAATCCACTGTTCCAGTATGATTAATAATGCTTCATCTATGTAGAATAGTTCTGTAGTTAAAATGGATGTCCTATAACATTTAAGAGACTGAAATGAAAAACTGGAGATGGGAAAAAAAGGGGCAGGATTGACAGTCTCGTATTGCAGACCTCCTCTTAATTTCTTTCATGTAATTTTGGGGATTGGTACAGGAAAACTGTATTTTATAGTTGTAAAGTTATGAAAATTCAGGAGGATACTTCATGCACAAAAGGGAAAAAAACTAATGGCTAATGTAGGAGCTGAAGTAATGAGTGTCTGTCGAGTGTTCTCCAGAGAGCAAATCCCAGCAGTTTTGTTAGGCACCCACCTGGAGGAGTTAACTGCAGGGACCTTGCTGTGGCCTAGACGCTTGGATGGGATGGCCACCCTGCTCTTAATAGTAGTAGATGGTGCAGGTAAAGGTCTGAATACAGAACTTGGAGGGAAAGTTGTTTCTCCCTGTTTTATCTTTTAAGGGAAGTACATTCAGTAAAACATCAGATAGCTGCTCGGATAATAACAAGAAGATGAGAAAGATGGAGTGGGTTTGCTTTGTAAGATGCTGCTGAAAAGCCCTTACAGTTTAGGTATAAACAATAAGGAGAAACAGTTCTGTGCCACAAGGGGAACACCTGAATGAGAGGAGTAGGACAAAAAGAGTAGGATGCTTGTGAGAGACAGGACATCTGGCAAACTGGGAAAGAGAGAATGTGAAAGACAAGTAGTGTCTAGAAAAGAATACAGAAACAACAAAAACCAGAGAAGAAAAAACTTATGAGCTAGTGTTATGTCAGACACCATAGTATCTGTCTATCAGAGGGTGCCCATTTTTTCACGTCTGTCATTAATCTGAAAGAGGAATAAGGCAGCTGATAATGAAGACAGGAAATCTCTAATAGAAAAATACAAATTAGATTACAAATGTTCACCAACAAAGCTATATTGCTATAGTTGAAATTAAGCAGGATGTATTCACAAAAAATAATATATTGTGAGTGAGATCATGGAGAGGAAACCAAAGGTAGACATTTTTCAGACACAGTGGAAAATAAAGGTAAAATTTAAAGTTCTGGATTCGTGACAGAACAAATAGTAGTGTTTATGGATTTATTTCAAAGATAAAAATCAAAACGGTAAGCTAAAGATACCATTGCTTCCGTAGACCTAAAAATCCAACCACCCTATCCAACTGCAGCAGAGAACATGCTAATAGGATATTTATGCCATCTATCATAAATCAGGAGAAGTGTAGCTTCACTATAAAATGCAAAAAGTTACACAAGTTGAAACAGCAAATCAAATTTCAGAGTATTGGCTGGGTTTCCAGTCTTTATTAATAAGAACACTGTAAAGACTTTTAATATATTAACATTTTTGGGAAAATAAATATAGAAGATTTTCAGCTGTTAATTTAATTAAGAGAGAGTCTCTCTCTTTAAATGGTGTTTAACCATACTTAATGTTATACACTTAATATACATCTGCAAATCCAAGAGTTAAGAGTTTGTCAGAATTGCATTGCTTTCTTCAGAATAATTTAAATACCCAGATCTTTGGCATCTTTTTTTTTTTTTTTTTTTTTTCCCTTATCTGATTCACATCTCATTCATTCAAATACCAAGGTTGTATTTTTTTTTTTTTTCCTGCAGAAAGACACAGGAAGAGAATTACCACCACTCTACCCCCAAGCAACATTCTCAGAATTCAGAAAGAACAACCAATATCAGCTGTTTACTACAGATCATCCAGTATCATTGCAAGAACCTGGTCTTTCTATATCAACTATATTTAGAATTGCATTTACTGACGAAAGATACCACTACAGTATAGCTATACTTGCGCTTCTGTTTCTAATATGGCTTTCTTTGTCTTTTACTTGATGTAACTGTTTCATTGTCTTCTGTTTAAGTGCAGCAGTATTCCCATCATGCTGTTTTTCTCAAAGTTTCTTCATGGAAGATTTCAGTGTCAGGGGCTTGGAAAATAGATTTTTAAAATAATAACGTAAATACATCTTTTAAAAGCAAGTTACCCTAAACTTTCAAAATCTGCACTGAATAGAGTTCCATATGCACTAAACTATTTTTGGGATGTTTTGTACTATGAATGTTGGGATTCATTTTTTTGGAAATTAATTTTTTGCTACAGCAACATTAAAAGAAGTATCATTAAAGATAACAGCGTAGTATTTGATTATTATAAAACTAGTATGTTGCTAAAGTACTTGTTATCATAAAATCTTTTCTCTGTTTCCAAAGATCTTTAGTTAAATACCAATGCGTTAACTGCATGGAAGTCTAAACTATTCTCTCTTTACCCCACTGAGTAAAGGGAAGATAAAAGCTGCAAAATGTATTTTACAAAAGCCTTTTTACAATGGCTTGATTTTATCAAAGCTAGCATACATCTCTTAATTCAGTCACTCATTTTCACCGGATTTCCTTACCTTGTTACAATATGGACATTCACCAAAGATGACGTTAAAACTCTGTCTGCTCGATGGAAGACCTTGTAGCCACTGTAACACAAGTAAGTGAATTAAAATTCACGTTTCTTTCATATCAAATTTAAGAACTGTCTATTAGCACAGGATTTTGCAAATAGAGTTCATTTTATATACATCTGACCTGGTGCATGCCAAGCCAGTCTGTATAACCATAAAGCAGGGCAGGTTCCCTTCCACAGCGAGGTTTTTTTTTGTTTGTTTGTTTGTTTGTTTTATGATTTTGGATTAGAACACAAGAGAAAGCACAGTGGCTTTTCTAGCAATCCTTATGGGATTTTGCTTCATCTGAAACTTGAGGTGTGAAATGCTTATTTTTTAGGATCTGTCAGTGTGTTAACAAACAAGCTTGTTCCATTAATTACCTCATACAGGCAAGCCTGATGAAAAGGTTGTCCACATCGGGGATCATCACATACTTGATCTGGAGTAGTGCCATCAAGTCGATAGGCATAGCAGATTCCACAGTCCTTAGTAAAATCCTTAAAACACACATGTTAGTTTACAGTAGAACGGAAAGGAAGAACCAGGGATGGAACACAGAGAAACATTTTCATCTATCTGGCTCTGGGTTTGCATTTTTTGTTATTTAGAATCACTAAACATGTTTACAACATTATGGTCTTAACTGCTAGAGTAGTTGCTGGACATACAAGACTGCTTGAATATATTTTATCTTCTCCCTGCATTACATCTAGTTTGACAAGTGTTTTCATGCTCTTGGGCCTTACCATTTCTTTTTCATCAAACACAATTTGTATTTGGGCTTTAGACACAAAACCTTGCAGTCAGATATTACTTTAAAAATGTCACGAGTGAAAGCCAAGCTAGTAATCCAGTGTTACAGCATTGTCAAAAATTAATTCCAAGTTTGTTTGAAATGCACCAGTATTTGGATGGCCTCTTGTCCCCTCTAAGCAGCTCTACCTAATTAGAACTTAAGTCATCAACATCCATAACAGAATGTTTGGATTTTTCCACATCTCATTAGCTACTCTGGAACTTCCTCTTTCCCTTTTAATAGTGAAGCCTGTTATTAATCGCCTTACTGCTATGAAGGCCACAGGAAAGTGTGCACCTCTAATCAAAGGTTAACAAGCTCTGACAATTGTTGCTTGAAGTTCAGAAGTCCTTATGACAATATATTAATCCAATTACCTCTCTTCTAAGTCTCTTATTTTTGCTGGCAGTTATAAAATGACCATTTAAATTTTACTTACTCAGAAATAACAACTGTTCATTAACAAAAAGCAACTTACGCTTTCTTCTAGCACTGCACGAGATGGAAAATCAATTTCTAAGACGTCTTTCAAGTTCTGTAATAAACTGATTTTGGGGTCCCTGCAAATGGGAGAGAGGGAGAAAAAAGTCAGCACTAAGAACAGCAAACACCATTTTAGTTTTAAACCTGTATTACTAAAGATGCTTACCACAAGTGCATGTTGTTGTTCAGCTTAGTTCTCAAAGGGTTAACCACTACAAAAAATGTACATAAATAATTATAGTATCTTTAGGATCCTCTTCTGTCCCCTGCCAAATTCTACCTCATGTTTCAGCACTGAAGGGCAAGGTGTATTTTGTTGTTGGCTTTTTTTTTTTAATTACTCGAGACACCTAAGTCAATGATTGCCCTTAGTTTTAAAAATTCTGTATACTAGCCTTTAAAATATCATACTATTGAAGATATTATTTATTTCCCCGTAAGAAGTTGGCAAAAAACTGTGGGAAGTAGAATAAAAGATAAATATGTTCACATAATACTAGGACATATGTAGTAGATTCTTTTATAAAGAAAATTATATTAAAATATAAACATGGTTGGGTAATCATCTGTAGGATAAAGATTTCCCTGTGAATTGTGTTAGGAAAGCACTTGAGAAAAGCATCACTCAGTGCAAAGCAGCATGCCAGGTATTTAGGCTGTTAAAAAAACAGACAGCATCTACTGTGTAAAATTCTCCTATGCACATAGCCTAATTCCTAGCTCCGCTTAAGCAGAGTTTACCCCAGGAGCCCGGAATAGCTTGCACTAGTATCTGCACACCAGAGATCAGATTCTAAAAGTGAAATGAACAGCGTGTGTCTGCTGGCTTACCATGATCTGCTCCAAGAAAATAACACTCGGGGAGCATGTTTGGATGCCTGGGATCTACTTCTATGGTCACTGAAATGTTGTTCCCTAAAATGAGAGAAAGCAATTCATATGTGAAGCTTTTCTTTGCAATCAACTACTTAAAAATTGAAACATTAACTATTTTAGAAAAGTTTTAAATTAGTTATTTCAGGCTTTTTTTTTTTCATTACTACAAATAATTAAGAAGTTGGTAGGTATCCAAATTAATTGTACAAAACATCAGTATAAAGTTTTTCTATTTAAATTTCAGTGGACTATAATTAAAAATATCAACTTACTGAAAAAATATAAGACTAGTTTTAACACTTAGAGTTTTATTTTTGAATAATGAAATTAAATTAATGTTATAATCAATTTGAAGTATTAGTGATGTTTTAAAGGTAATAGAGATGTAAATGTTATTAATTCCTCATCATCTTTTATAGTCAAAAAGACAAGAGCAAAGCCAGTATTAAGGAGTTTAAGCAGTAAATTCAATGTAGTAAATCTCTCCACCTCACTCTTTACCTAACCCACCTTCCTAGCTTTTCTGCCTTTGGACTTCCTTCTAATTCTCCTTTCACTCTTCCTGGACAGGATCCATCTAATATAGTAAGTCTGTCTAAATGCTGGAATTTGTGAATGAGACAAGGGCTTCTTTTAAGCTCTATTTTTACAAATACTAATTTCCTAGAGGTGTCACAAAAGTCATCATTTTTTCTAGCTAGGTGCTCATAAGTTGCAGATACACAATATTTTCCTGCAGAATTTTTCCTTTATATTGAACACCATAAAGTTGTAACAATTTTCTAAGCAGGCTCTGTATTCTAATAGAATGTGGGTTTTTTGTTTGTTTTTAAATAACACAACTCTTAACTTTGTATTTAAGTCCTACTTTTAGTTTACGTAACCTGATTAGATAAGCAGAGCAAATAACAGCCCGAGTTTTACTTCTAAAACCCATGTGATTCCTTCAAATCTTTTTGTACCTATTGCAATTCTTCTTGTTGTAGCACTCCGTGTGGGATTTTCTGGCTCAAGCACCCATGTCTTTCCATCAATTTCATCCATGGCATCCCAGAATTCTTTCAGTGATTCTAACGCTGCCAGGAACTGATTATGGATGTCTATTAAGGAGTTCTATGAAAAGAAGAAATTTAAACATACTATATAGTTTCTACCTATGGATATACAGAACATTAAAACAAACAAACAAACTAACAAAAAACCTGTAGGTAATTTAACAGGAGTTAAAATCTAGTATCCATCCAATAATAGTATGTTAGCAAAAATGTTGAACCTTATATAATAATGCTTTTTTTTTTTTCTTTTAATCGAAATACCACAAATTAAGTGTATCTGTATCCTGAGTACAAATAATTTCGCTAATCCTGGTAATTCTAACACGTTGTGATATACATACATTATAGTTGGATTTGAAAGTATTTTAGACTCCCTTTTTAAGGAAAGTTTTCTAAAAAATGGTAACAACTATTCCTTTCCATTATAACTTGTAACAAACTACTGTAAAGCTTAAGTAAAAATCAGCATCATCTACCATTACACTTCTAATATTATGATAGTTTGTCCCTGCTTCATCTGAGCAATACGATGTAACACAAAGAAATGCCCACTAAGGTAGATTGGGAAAAAAAAAAAAAAAAGCTATGATATATAGCCAAATAACGTCATAAAGGTCTCAGAATTAAACAGCATTAAGCCAGGTACTTAACATTAGATTTCAAACCATGTAAATATGGTAAGAGAAGGAGAAACCATGCAATAATCAGAGGATTACACTCAAGGGGTTTCAATATTTGAGAGTGGATTAGATGGAATCAAAAAATCTGTGATTATACAGGACAACAGACAGAACAGCAATGCAAAAAAAAAAAGTCTTTTAAACATCACTGAGCAAAAAATAAGTAATTATTTCTAGAGGAAATGGCTTCTTCAAGTAGAGAAAACACTCAGCAGTCAAGTTAACACCTTTTAAAATGCAGATGCCTAGAGGTACAAAACATGAAGTTGAATTTATGGAACCAAGAACAGGTGAAGAAAGCAAGGAGGCAAGAGATGAGTTTTATTTGGAGTAAAACTCCATACAGGTTTTGAGCTGAAGTAAGCTAGAGTCTGATGTAAAATGGAATGAGTGGAGGAATTTGGAAGTGTCACGAACAGACCAGTGGGAGCAGACCAAGCAGTCAAAACAAGGCTTCACACAGATAGATGAAGCTACAACAGGAAAAAGTGAAGGTGTCAAAAAAATGGTAAAAGAAGACACTGAAGGGAGATCAAGTAGGGAGAAAAGAAAAAAAAAAGAAAAAGAAAATTAAACGATCAGTTCTGAAGAGGTATTTTTCTACAAATAACAGTAACAGGAAATATACATGAAATTGTCTCCTTTAATATTTAATGATTATGTTCTACCTTTCTCACCTGGACAGAAAGAAGTAATTACATATATATATATATATATATATTTATTTATTTCTCCATCGGAAAAATATGATTTTTATACGTAGTAAGTTTTTATATTTTATGCATACATATTCTAGAAAGAAATGGTGCAGCTTAGAAATAAAATGCTACATTTTTTTCCTGCTGTTATTAAATTAAAGTAGGAAAGCACTTAAGCAGAAAAGTGTGAATACTGCCAATCTCAAAATGTAACGCTTATTATCTTTAAAAGCATTTTGTTACTTTTATAATACCTGAAGTGATATAATAGTGTCAGTCACTTAACCACATCTTAGAGTATAATATCTTCATCTTAAGTACTATTATTTCCAGTATTTTAATAATTTTCACACAGTCCTGAAATGTGATCTTTTGTGCTCTGATGACACTTAAATTAATAGCATAATTTTCTGGTACTTGCAACAGTTGCTTTCCATTTTGATTTTTTACATTTTTCTATATCACATACAGATAAATCCTCTAATAATCATTTTTATCTTTATCTTCTGGGAATTCAAAGGGTTTCACTAGAAAAAAGAAACATCAAGGGATTATAACCCACAGATAAGTTTTAAAATCCAATTAATTTTAATACTAATTGTAATTTTTCAATGATGTTCCTTAAAAAGGTAGTTAAATCTTTTTTTTAAATGCACTGTTCATTTGATCTTATTTGCATGCTTCATTGATGTAGCCAGCTGTCTCCTGCTATATACATAAATGCATCTATAGTTATTTAAATACATCACATGTTTGTCATGCAAACCATGAAAACTATAACATTCCTTTTTATCTTTTTATTTGATTAACCAACTGATCTTTGGTCATTGCTCAACACTCTTTTCTAAAATACTATCATGCTTTTTTATTTTTTTATTTTTATCTACACATCACCAAGATAGTCATTAATAATATTACACAGCACAAACTCTCTGTTTCTTGGTAACCTTTGTACAAGTGCATTAGAATTTGTATGAAATATGTAAAATATTCTTTGAAAAATAAGACATTCATACTTCAGGATGTCATCACTGGCTACCCACCTGACTCTAAAAATCACTAGCAAAACTAAACTAGTTACACCATCCTCTGTAATTATTAGGTTTCCATGGCCATCAGGCAAAACATACATTATAAAAACATAAAGAACATTGTGGCAGTTTAATCTTTCACAACAGCTTAAAACAAAATGAAGATAATTTTAACGTCTAATACAAACCTTGAATGTTACTTCTAACTACTGAGGCACTGACATCCGTTTCCCACACTAGCAGTAATTAGTAGCTAGCAGAGGTTAGGACTATTACCAGCATGAGAATAGTCACAAAACCTAAACGTAGTTTGTTGTGCAAGTGGATATCACAGTCTTTAACTGAACCATGTTATTTCTTTCTATGGGATTGCCTACATCTGTTGCACTGGCTGGAAAGTGATCCCTTTGCAGCTATGCTCCCTCAGTCTGTAGGGTGACAGGGGATTTATGAAGTCAGCACAGAAGGCACTAGTGAATGCACAGTTCAAGCTGAAACACTGCACAGGATTCTGACCAGATCTTCCCAAGAAAACAGATATTTCCACCCAGACATGGTCCTGGGCAGCCTGCTCCGGGTACCCGGCTTGAGAAAGGGGTTCCAGAGGTCCCTTCCTGCCTTAAGCTACGAACAAATCAGATCCAAGACAAAACATTTCTCAGACAAAGAATGGAGAGTCCATCATTAGGAAAAGTCAAAAGTTTCACTTGCTTTGACTAGCAAAGCAGCCTAAGAGGGGATGTGATTTTTATCCACAGTTATATTACAGTAGCTGTACAAGGGAGCTAGAGCTAGAGCTGGTGGAAGGCCCATCAAATGTGAACTCACACAAAGCCAACAGCTAGAGCTGGGTTCCTCTCCCTCGCAGCACTGAGGTCCTGGCAATGCCTTCCAGTCCCAGGACACCCCATTACTTTCAGGTGGGAGCGTGGTCAGTTTTTGGCAGAGAGATACTGCATGACTTAATGATCCAGCTCCCTTCAGCTCTCTTTAATGACCACCACAGAAACTGAGCAGCCCAAAAACATTACTGATTTTACCAGCAAAATGCATAATTAGAAAACCTCGCTCTGAGTTTCCATACAGAAAAATAAGAAATTGAGAAAACCTTAGTTTGGAATACTCAGCTTGAAATCCCTTCAGCAGGCTTTAAAGGATTCTTTGCATTAAAGCATCACCTCCAGTGACCATAGTCATAGCTGCAAACACTCAACACTTCTCTAGATTTTTCACATATCAAGTTGTGAGTATAGAAAACAAATAATACAATCAGTGATGACTTATGATAGGAATGCAGTGTGACTCAGCAGCCAGTTTTCTCTCAACAAAGCTTCAAAGTTTTAGTTATACTAGGCTCTGTGAGACAAAAATCTGACATATACTGCTACACAATGCACCAATACAATCCTTTGGACTGAACAATTCAGTGTTAATTTATAGGGCCATGATTCTATGTTCTTAACATCTGAAAACAGGTAGGTGTAGACACTGGGCTAACTAAATTGGTTATTTTACAGGAAAGCAGACATGTAAACATACTGACTTTCACATGGTTCCCTAGCAGTTTTAGAAAACTGACCGAACTTTTACTATTTGTCCTATCAGACTATACGTATCCTCCGTTTATTTCAACAACTGGTAGGAGATGAAGCACTTATTCTGGTCAGTAAAAATCAGATATCCTGGACCTACCTAGAAGGCAACATATTCTATTGCTGCTCCTCTTACCCCTAAGCTTTGTCCTTTCGGCGTCTGCAGACAGGCCTCATCCTAATAACTTCTCTTCTACCAGTGAAGTGTCATGTAGTTCTGCAGTGGTTTTGTTCCCATTCCTGTCCTCTGCACTCTCATCTCCATCTCATCACTGGTCCTCATGCTAATTCTTTCTTTTAGTTTATTCTAATTCAAACACTTTCCCCAAGTTTACAACCACTGCTCTGTAAGACTCAGCTTATCAATCACTTAGAGTTAAATTACACTCTTCCCTTCAATTAAATGAATAAGAAGGAACAGAAAAAAAAAGTCACTCTACTCTTCGTTCTTATTTATAGAGCCACTAACTTTAAAGAAGTGCTACATGATACATGGTAACATTCTTGCCAAACTTTAAACACCCATTCCAAATCCTGGATGGATTGAATTCTAACCAAATGGTAGTAGAATGTTCAAATTAAGATAAACACAGTGCATTTTAATAAAACTTGTGTTTAAAAAATATACAAATATGATTTATCTTTACTGTGAGGTTTGGTGGATTTTTTTCTGTTTGGTTGTTTTTTGCTAATTCTTCCTAGCACAAAATTTGCTTATCCTTAGGAATCCAGCAAAATTAAAATAACTGCAAAGCGTCCTAATGGGAAATGTAAAGCAGCCTAAACTTTAGGTGTTCTATGCATTCACAGATAAAATAAAATTTAATAAAGTGAACAGTGTTTGGCTGGCAAAGGGATCGCCTATATTATCTAAGCAATGTATGATTCTTTAGATTTGTTTGGACTACTATTTATTACTCATAAATTGAAATTTAGCAATTTTCCTCCTTTTTAGCACAAATCCAACTGAGACACAGCACTCTCAAATCTTTATAAAGTGACTTGTCAACCATCTCCATTTTTTGTATTGATAGATACATAGAAAACTGAGGTCTGTGAAGCTCTTTTGCTAAAAGAAAAAAAAAAAGCATTATGATACATTCTACTGTGTTTCCATCAAAATAACTAAAGAATAATCTCATTCATATCACTATACCTTCTGAATCTTGTATTACTGTTTCATTGCTGGCTGGCTGGCTGCATGACCTCATTAGTCATTAATTTCCACTCTCCTGACCTTCATGTAGCAAACCAGGTGGGCAGTGGTCAGTATAGAAACAATACCCTGACGTGAGGGCAGCAGATTATAGATGCTCTGAAACTGCAGAACCATGCTTACCGTTTATGCTAAAATCTCTAGACAGCACATTTATCTGGTTATTTAGAAAAAGAATGTAACTGAAATAAGTAGATGTTCTTGCACTTGTCATTGAGAAGCACTCTGCATTTATTTGGCACTTATAACAGTAGCAGCAGCAGCAGCAGCATTGCCCTTGGTGCTGATTTCTTACTACTCTAAAATGTCTCCTCTGAGCCAGAATACACTGGCTGTTGCTGATCATGCTGTGAGACACCTGCACTGGCTACTAGGCTTGTCATGACGCACAAAACCCTACCATCTTCAGCTTGACATTGTGCAAGTTATAATTATTCATCCAAATGAATATGTCAGAGCAGCAGCAGCAGACCTCTCATCAGAGCAAAAGAAAAATACATCAAAACATTATCAACCCAGCAGGAAGACAGGGACCATAAGGAAAATTACCCATTTTTAATATGGATGCCATAAAGCCATGTCTATTATTATACCAAAAAAAAAAAAAAAAAAAGAGACACCCAACAACCCCTCAAGTTTAAAGTCCATGAGCACTGAAAAGAACCTGAAATAGGCAACAGCAGGGGGAAAAAAAAAAATCAATTACCTGAAATCTATTTATACTTTCTTTCACAGGAGTTTATATTATAATAGTGCAATTGCACAATTCCAGTTAAGCCTTGTCAATCTTTACCTTAAAGATGACCAACAAATATTAAAAATAAAGACCCATCAAAACTTCATGTTATTTTACTGGAAGATATGTATAGTGTGTTCTGTTTCCCTTTTAGGAACAGAAAAAAATAATATATCAACCACTTGAGGACATGCTAAATTGCTTTATCCAAGTTTAACCCTTATTTTACCATGGCATGAAGATTGCTCACTATAATGATTTCCATGCATTTTGAGAATAAATCAAATTTAAATGGTGTATGAAATGCAATTGTTACAACTATTTTTTTTTCCCTAAGTGTTGGGTTCATGTCACTCACATACAAGGTTAATTTTGAAAAAGGACTGGACAACTGAAACAAGATTATCAACATAATGTACAGGTTGTTGGTATTTGGTCCCACGTTATAGCAGATTATCTGCAGCTGGAATTTGTATCCTATGATTTCAGAACATGTCTTCAGTTACATACCTACACCTATTGTTTGTGTTTTCAAACACATTACCCATAGGTAATTCTAACTGTATAAAGATTTTAAGATATCAAGCTCTGGAATGCCACTTTTTAACAGTAGATTTTTACTTTCTTATAGTGTCAATATTAATGTATTTGCTTACATCTTTAACTTGTCAAAGAATGCTGCTTCATATTATGTTTTTCAAGAACATTTTATTAAGACATAAATCCAGCCGGTAGCTTCAAAATTACTAACAGTAAACTCAGAGCAGCAACAACTGTCAAGGATATTTGAAATGTTGTTAATTTGAGGCAACATATATTGCATTGATATAAAAATTAATAAAATAATATTAGATATATGGATAACACTGGAGGTAAGAAACAGTACTTGAAATCCTGCCTGTAGTACATGAAATCCAGTACAATCTAAGGGAAAAACAGTATCTATTTAAATCATTCAAAACCATAGCACAGAATCAAAAACTAAAATGACACACGACAACAAGCACATTTTTCATTTGCAATGGTTCATTCTTGAAATTATTTCCTCAAGCTCTCAAACTGAAGGATCTAAGGTGATACACAAAACCTTGAGCTTTGCAGTAAAAATTATATGCTCATCTTAAAATTATTCTGATGCAAAATTTTCAACCATGTTCCCTATATAAATTTAATAGCACCAAGGCAAGCTTTATTGATGGTCAGAAATCCTCACAAGAGTTAGATTTATGAAATACCATCACTTATATAAAATCTATTTTCCTGAACTAAATGAAATTAAACATCAACTATTTTCTACAGATAATTCAAATTAACTTACAACTAAGTGGTCACATTTAAATCCATTTAATCAAGTACACATGCTCTATTAAGGAAGAGAAATAAATGAAATAAAGAAAAAGATTAAAAAAAAGACAATGGCTCTTGGTTCTCTGTATTGACAGTAACTGTTACACTATGAAACTGGAATTCTATTAAGTATTTTCTTGTTGTTCTTTTGACTATAACTGAGGAAGTTTTATTACATCATGGAAACTATATAGGATAATGAACTGGGGGACTGGCAATTTTCTAAAAGGCTGTCAGCTTTAGAAGGTGCTTCTTTCTATATAAAAAGTTTATTGTACATATATTTACCCAATATAATTTCTAAAGATATGAATTTTCATCTGTATGAACAGCTTATGAGAAAAACAGCCAATATGAGTGCAAAGTATAAAACATGCAAGGTATATCTATATGGCAATGAAAATACTAAAAACAGTATCAGAAGGAATATGGAGTTCAATTTTACATAAGCAGGTATGAAGGGGAAACACATAGGGAAAAAAATCTGGAGCTACAAAGTCCAACACATCATTGCCACCTACCTTCGCATATGTATCATAATTACTAAAGAAGGATGCATAGTACAGCAATTTACCTGTGGCATCCAGGAAATAGCAAACTGAACAGGAAAATCCACAAGGCAATCTGGTGGTTCTGTTGGATACTGAGGAACAGAAGAAAAATACAGTTCTTTTTTAAAATGTGATTTAAAGTCAGACCAATACTCAGCTGCCAAATATGATAATGAAATATGAGCACTTTGAGCATCTTGCGAACTTGGCTCTCAAAGGAAAAATATGCAAGGAATTTTCAGAAATAGTTATAAATGATAATTATCATTTAAAGAAAACTACACGTAAACAGTTTTGTTTTTTTTTTTTATAACAGATTTTAATAGTGGCAGGAGAATCACAGTTTCCTGTGTTCAGTGTTTGCAAAGATATATTAAAAAAGAACTTAAAATTAAAAAGACCAAATACTAAAAAAAATTTTACAACGTTTCCTGATATCTTGACGGCATCTTTTTAATAGAAGCTTAATGTTACCCATGCAACATTCTTGTTCCTCAATTACCTGTAGTGGGTATAAAAGTTTAAAACAACGACAACAAAATAGTCCTTAATGAGTCAATAATTAGAACTAGAATATTTGTTCTGATTGGAACGCTTTTTTTTTCTTTTGAAACTTAAAGCAAAATAAGCACAAAACTTTTTAGAAAAAGATGAATGAACATACACACAAAATTAAAACTAACAGGTCCCTCACTCTGCCTGCCCCAAATTAAAAGGCATCCTTTAGGAAAAGAACAAATAGTTCTGTTAAGCAAATCAAAGCTACAAAAATAAAAGGTTTGATAAATCCAACAATAACCATTTACCATTCATTACACGTGTAAAAATATTACAGTTCATTATCCCAATATCAACCCTGTGGAGAAAAAGTATTTTCTGAAAACGAAAGCAGCAAAGGAAAGAACCATCTAGGTACAAACAAACTGTGTCTTTTAAAAATAACACCTACACAAAATCTTATTCATCTGAGAAATTCCCTCTTTTAGTCCTATGTGACCTTTCAAATTGTACCAATGACAGACACAGTAGCGTTATAAAAATTGTATTAGTATTGCATAAACTGACAAAGCAAGAGAACGTTATAGAAAATCTTACTTGGGGAGAAATATGAAAAAAGCCCCAACTTCCTCAGAAGTAAAAACAAAGTTAAGTTTAGCTATGCTGCCTCCCATAACCATTCTCTACCCAAAATAAATTTATATGTATAGATAATGTCATTATATACAAGACACCTGACAATTACTGGAACCTTATAAAAGTTTTTTCATTTTATATACAGTATAATTCCACAGTAATTACTTTCCAATTGCCCTCTATGGCAAGGAGCAAAAAAGACATAGCTTCCCCAGAGCATCCATTCTGCACTTGATTTTAATAATAGTCTGGTGGATTTATGCATTCCACAGAAATTTGTTTAAACATGCATTTTTTTTAGTACAACTTCATTTCTGTTTTTTGTTAGATATCCACTTTCTGAAGACAACTTCACTACCTGAATATTTACTATTTTATCAGATTGGTGGCAGACAAGTTAAATAACAGTGACAGAGCAAGAGAGCTGAAACAACTAATTTGGACAGGAGGCAGTTACAATTTAGAAACGTACAGCCACAAAAGCTATTACAGTTTCTTTTACTGTAATGTTGGTATCATTTTTCATGAAATACTTCAGTGCTTGCATAAAAATAAACCTGTTTTCAATACATAAAAGTATGTCTAGAACAAACTAAGACAGACCAATTTCTCTGTAGGATTAGTTTTAGAGCTACCCAAGTTAAAATACCAGCAGCATTAGCCAATTATGTTCTTACTTTCTTGATAAGTAAATTCATTTATGTACTCTTTTGTCAGATGCCTTTGAACAAGTAGTTGCTAACATATTCTACAAATTTTTTTTTTTTTTTTTTTTTTTTTTAAATACCTACGGCACCTTATCTGCATTCTTAGTCAAATTTTGCTTAACATTATAATATTGTAATGTGCACCAGCTAATTGCCAAGCACCATGCAATAGTGATTCTGTACACATGTCTAGTGTAATGCTTTTAGACCATGTAGGGTGAAATCCTGTATAAAACAAGGCAAGTGACTCCCCAGAAGACAGTATTTTAAAACAGTATACCAGAGCATATCAATGGCATAATGTGCCATTAGTTGCATTTAAATTTGTATGTTAGAAATCATCCTATTATTCTTCAAACCAATTTAAGCAATTATTAAAGCAAAGATTTATATTCTGTATTTTTGAGCACGCAGCTGAATTTATCTAGAAAAAATATTTTCGATAACCCTCGCCAAACCATTCACTTAATTACCATCAAAGCATCTCATTTACTACATGGCATGCAAATTATTGCAGAGGCTATTAGAGTTCTTGGGATCTGAAATGGCAAGCACCCAACCCACTTCCAAGAATTAAAATATGAGTTTCTCGTGCAATGCAAAAGGAAATCTGATAAATAAAACAAATGTACTTGGTTTCATACCTTGCAAAAATGCACACTTCGTTTTCAGACAACTTCTCTAGATTATGAATTAAACTGTGAATGGAGAAAGATTTCCGCAACAGACATTTTCAGCCAAACTAAACTGAAAACTATTTCAGAAACTGTAAACTGAGAATTAGACAATATATCCTCTTATGACAGTCCTATTAATTTACAGAAGTCAATACTTCATAGCAGATGACTTGACAAATATACCTATGATAAGACACTCTCAATTCCTCTGGATTTACTTTGATGGCACCAAGTTTCCTAGATACTTTACAAACGCAGATTACAGAGAGCAAGTGTTTTAAAGGACAATTCCTAACACAAAGCACATTCATACAACAAGTGGAAACATTTGACAAAGCATAAGAAAAGTCCTCAAAACACATCCAAACCACTAAGAATGATAGTGAAGGGATATTTAGGGGAATACCTGAATACATAACTTTATGAAAAATAACTTATTAAATCACTTATAGATTTTTCTTGAAATTATCGTCAGCATGCTTACAAACTCCTCTTATTATATGGCATCCACAAGGACAAGGCTGAACGAACCAACCTGCCAGAACACATACAAGAGCCAGCAACATATGCTTGGGGGAGAGGTTTAGCTCTCTTGCTAACCTTAGTCAAAGAAACAACATAACAATAATAAGCATAATTTTGTTAAAGCATGTTATCAAAAGAAAACCCTTAAAAAAAATACTTTGAAGTTTTTTCAAATGAATGAAATACATATATCAAGGAAAATCAAATCCCCATGTCAACAAAACCACGTTTCACATATAAATTTTCTCTTGTGGCAAGTTTAAATGCCAGACAGTTTAAAAAGGACAAACAATTGATCCTTTCATCATAAAAATCACTTGGGAAAAAAGAAAAGATTGATGATTACTTGTAACAGCAGACAAGTTGGATAATCTAGTCTTTTTATTATACTGTATCTTTAGTTGATAGAAGGTGCTTTTTTCTGCTATTAGGAGTCTCAACTTCACAGATTTTATTACTATAAAGAAAATGTGCAAGTTTTAAGGAGAACAGAAAAGAGGTAATCTCAATTCTCCTTATGGAACAATGATGAATTAAAGATAAACAGAACCAACCAACATGTAAAAGTGTTTGAGCTACCTGGTAAAAATGGGTATTAGACTGTATTTTGTTTCTGCACGTCTATATTTACAAACAGTTAAAAGTATTTCACTTAACTTCAGTCACCATAAACTTAAGAAAAAGCTTAGGGGCAACAGGCTGCATTTCATTTCTAATATCATACTAAGTATGGGGGTAACAGCTCCCTTCTAAACGATGACAATACAGTCTGGTTTTTCTTCCTGCATACTAAATAGACCACAATTTCATTTCTTGGCATATATTTTCCATCATTTATTAACATAATGTATTTAACAACTAAACGACTAGCAAATTATTTAATTCACTACTCTGTATGTGTAAATATACACACATTATATTTTAAGTATACTTAAAAAAAAAAAAAAAAAAAGTCCTTTTCTGCAACCACATTTCCTTTTTCCCTTTAAGGTAAAATAACTTGTCTTATATAAAACTAAAAAACTCCTGTTTTTCCATTTTTCCAAGGAAAATAGGAAGTCTGTGAAGGTGAAATTTAATTTCACAACACAGTGCCCAGTCCTCATCCCTTCAAGATCCGTTCCACAGGATGGATCAAGGGTAGTTCCAAAATTCAATATTCAGGTAGTGTTTGGATCCACTTTTTTCCCTAAACTGAAGATAACAGCAATCACCATACAATTGTCATTGTACAGACTGGATATCTGTTAAAGATTCATGCCTTAAAATGAGAAATTCTACACAGAAATATTACAGTTTGAGTTCTGTTGCAGGTATCAGGAAAAATTAAAATTTTACTGCTTCCACGCATGCCATGGATTTGGTTTCTAAACATTGTCAAAATCAGCCAGCTATTTAAACTAAAAAAATATATATATTTTTTTAATATAAGAACCTCAATTCTGTAGTCAGTCTATCATAAACCTTAATCTCTACAGCTGAAGCAGTAAGACTTGCTAAAAAAGAAACCCAAGATCCTCTATTCTTGTCAGAAGCTCGGTCTCTGGACTGAGTAATAATGAATTAAAGTCTCCAAGTTGTTTTGTCTGTGATACAGAAAAATAATTGCAATATCATAAATGATTTTTCATATAATGCACAGCCTCATATAGAAAGATTCCTACGGAATAAGCATAATGTATTACAAATTTTCAATGCAGATAAAGTCTGAAAACTCTATTTTTTATAAAATAATTTCTCAAAAAAAGACGCAAAAAACACATTATGCTCACAACAGACATACTAACAAACAAACCAACTCTGAAATCCTTATAAATTAAAAAATCCATCTTTTTCAAGGAAGCCTTAAAATATTTTCTCCCATATAAATTCACCTTTGCATTTAACTTCAGAGTGATCAGATGTTGTCGACCACAGGAGTCTTCAGCTTTTAGCTTGATTGTAGTAAGACTAGTATCCACATATGCAACTCTACAAGAGAAAAGAAAACTCTAACAGTATTTTAAGAATTACAGCTTGAAAGGTCTGCAATACTCTTATTAGTCTGTTACAAATATTAATCAGAGGAAGTCCTATATGCCAACCATTTCTGCTGTTCTAGATTTACTGCTGTTAATACACCAGTCTACAGCTTAATGCAGTCATATATCTTTGGGTTATTTACAATGTGTGTCAAGGCTCATGCTGTGGTCAGTGAGCGCTATGTTTCAGTTTTCCATCACTGGAACCTTTGACACGCACAGCATGTTCCTGTCAGCCTCTACTTATGTACACATTAAACTTCCTGTCAAATCTTTGATCCATTTCTGCAGTTTCTTACAGTATGAGACTTTTATGCTCTTGATTTGCTTTTCTCTTCAATGAAGTTCTCTTTTATTATCAATATTATTATTGTGGAAAATTCAGTGGATATTGGTTCATATGCTGAAATTGATTTTCTACAGAAAAGAGTACTGGAACAGGTACAAAATGAGTTATTTACAATGATTTGCCTTTGTTTCATGACAGTTTTACACAGTGTAAATGCACCCAAGCAAGTAGCAAGTACATACTAAATGTAAATAAGTTTTAAAACTTATGACATAATCACTGACTTTTTGTTTAAGATGTCACTGATTTGTGCTTCCCACAACAATGAAGATGAATACCATTGTAAAATACATTGTTGTATTGAAATACGTTCTGCTGAGTAGCTTCAGCAACTGCCAAAAAGGTTCAAACTTCTATTTAAAAAATATATTTATCAGTGAACTGGATATCTGGATATTTTGACATTTTTACTATACCATTCTTGTGTAAAGATAAAAAGCAGTCTAAGATTATTGCACAACTTATCACCCAGACTGATGGAAAGGCCCATCAGAGTTCAAACCAAGCATCTGCTCACTGACCTAAGTAACATTTTTTTTTTTTTTTTAAACTATTACATACTAGCCCAGTCACTTTGGCCAGCATGCTGGGACAAATGGTTCTCTTTCAGCAGAAACTGGATACACAGTTGTAGAAGTCTATACAAGAAAAAGTAGACCTGCACCAAAAGACCAAAAGACATGCACATTCCCAGGCAAGAAGCGAAAAGAAGAGAATCATCTCCATGAATACACAGCCTCAATACGAGGGAACTGAAAAATACATATGGAAAAAGCTATCATGATAGTAAATAGGGAAAGAGATATTATTTCACATTTCATGCTGAATAATTTTAATGCAATATTAAATTGTCCTACAGTTTCCTGGGAGTATTTTGACACTCCTTTTTCCTACAACAGTTTAAAGAAATAGAAGTCTTGATAAAACTGCAGTCAATCAAACACAATTTATTTAGAGAGATTTATTGCATTCCTCCTCTAAGAGGACAAATCATTACTCCCACCTCTCTCAAACTTCACCTCAAAATTATATCACAAAGTTTCTTATCTTTATAAAACTAATTAATAATACACTCCTCCATCTACTGTTGCAGATGGGGTTGAGAAATGCCCAGAAAAAAAATTCATTGCTGGTCTTCCTTCTTCTCAACAGACTGTAAAAAGCAATAAACTGCCTCCGTGGAATGAAGGAGGATTCAAATTTCCATTTAGGACAGAAAAAAAGAACTCAACAGCTCAGTGGCTACTTGTTCTGCAACATCACTCTACCAGTGTTTGGATAAGAAAAGATGAAAAAGTGAGTTCTGTAGCACTGAAGAAAGTTGGACAAGTCTGTAAAAGTCATATGAACTTCTTACGAGTGTATAATAAAAGAAGGAATTGTTTAGATAGGTGATATTTCAGCTATATAAACCTTTATTCCTCAGTAGGCTCCATCATTTTATCACGTATAAAAGAATGGGATGACCATAAAGATGGAAAGCCTCAGTTAAATCTCCAAAGTACTGTAATTCAGCATAACACACAAATGGTATTTCATGGAGGCACATGACAAGGCAGGATTCCTTGGAAAGGGAGGATGCAAAAGAAGATACATTCTGTGAAAAAAACTTGGCAAATATCAAACAGAAATCAAAATGTCATTGAGACCTGAGAAAATTTGGATCATGACTCACACACCATGGACTCCAGAGATGCTAGCAACATTTATGCACCCACGTGAGGGTAACAAGTCCTACCGATGTTTAATAGTCAAGAATCTACCTTCCTGAGGCACTGTCATGGACTCAGCTAGTGCGATTATGAGATAAAGGAAAAGCTTTTTTAGTATTACTGTTGCTTCATATGCACCCTCTCCCACCTCAACTAATTACATTTGCACCAGGATTTTTTGATCTGCTTAAAATGAAGGAAGAATTCTTCTTTGAATTCCCCAGCTGTTAGGAGGGCAGAACTTGGTGGAGGAAATTTGGTAAAACTTTAAAACTTATCCAACTAGGATTTTTGTGTCCAAGTATTTGAATATGACACAATGTGTGCCACACACTTAAATTAGGTCAAAGAATTATGTTTTTCATATCACAGAGGAAGTGATGTCTAATCACAGCAGCCAGCCAATTTGCAACCTTCATTACTGCTTTTACTTTCAACAGGTAGGGAGGAAAAAGGAGTAAAATCATTCCAGGTACTATATGCAATTTGTGCTTGAGAAACTTCCCATATTTCTTAGATTATTCAAACACACTAAATTTGTGCTATTCTTAAAAGCTTCTTTACTCACTTCAGAGGTAAGGGACTATATACTATTGCTTCAATTCTCTTTCAAACAAAAATTTTTCAAGATGAATTTGGATGCAGTCAGATCTGGATTGGCTTCCAGCATGACACAAAACTCACTAGGAAAAAGCCTGGCATCCACAACAAGCCACTTTTTTTTTTTTTTTCTTTTTCCTAAAAGGAGTAATAATAAAGCCAGAGGCTTCTTAAGGTATGAGCGGTGATTGAGGCTTCCTGGCTGTAGGAAGGCTTAGTTTCCGGCTTAAAGACCATACCAACATGTTTTTAATCTGCAAACACACAGCACCTGCAATCCCAAATCAGTCTAGGTTGTAGCCTTTTCTGCAGTCCATTATATTTTTAATTAGAGGTGTAACTTGCTAATACACTTCAAATTGTCTCTCTAGATTATCCTCCCTCCAACTCATCCTAAAGCAGATACTATCCCTTATATAAAGCTTAGCCCCTTCAATAATCAACCCCCCACCCCCAAAATTAGTGACTATCACTAACACAAGTAAATCAAGAGACATACATTTACTGAATTACAAGACTGCGCTGGACAAAAGCGCAACATAAGCTGTGCGTCTACATGAAAATCATCTTAATCTAGAAAACACATTCTGTCTTAGAAGCATGCTGTCTGATAAAGCACTGAGGTGTTTTTTTAACAGCAAACTACTGAATATTTTGTATGCATTGCAAGTCAGAAATACTGTTTTTGAGATAAGCTACTAAATCGTATTTCAAAAGTGTATTATATTTTGCTATATATAACATACATTCAACTATATGTGTACTATATTCAATTATAAATATAGTAAACATAATTGAAAATATAAGTATATTAGTGTATGTCGATCTGTTTTGCTGGCATGGGCTTTTTGGAGGATTTTTTTTTGGGTGTGGGGAGCAAGCAGCAGGCATGATTCAGAACTTACTTCCCATGTGTTTAACTAATATTCTCACACTCAGGTCTGAGAAATTTGAAAAGAATAATGCATATCACTGAAAAGCTTCAGCTGATTTAACAAGGATGTTTTAGACCTTTAAATAAGTGGGTGTTCAAAGCAAGTTCCCACTTAATGTTAATTACACATGATTTATTTATACAAAATTCAGGTGAGAAAACTCAAAAACTATTCTTCAACACCAGGCTTTTTTAATTTTTTATTTCATGTAGTAAAATAAACACTTGGTAAATCACTGTTGAAGACAAAGGTAAAAGTAGATTTGTCTTGTTGAAAGCTGAAAAGCAGACTTGCTTTCATTTTACAGCATGTAAAACAAAAACAGAACTTCTCATTCAAAACTGTCTTACACAAACTTTCATCTTTGCTTATTGAAAGAAGGCACCCAAATTAATTCTATATTATCAGTAAAACTAAAAACAGCCCACGAATGTTTCCTTCATGCCTCCCTATATAGAAACTGCTTTCAACTCCATAAAAGTCTCCTAGAGCTTCTACTAAAAGTCAGCAAAAAGAGGAAGCACCGCAGACTTCTAAAAAATTTCCACACGGACCTTGAGTACTTGACCCTGTGTTCCTTCAGGTTTCTACAAGAATCTTGTTTCCCTGTGTAGGGATGTCAAATTAAGTTTGTTCAATGAGCTTCTCTGAGGGTATACTGGACTGTGAATAATATAATCTGTTTGAATGCATTCAAGACCCTAATGAGAAGGTCCTCAGAAATAGCTATGTGTACACTTCTTTCCTCAACAAAGACAAATATCCATAATATCCATTGCTAATTTGACTTTCATTCCCACGGTATCTAAATGACAGTTGAAGCGTGGGTGAAAAGACTCACTTCTAGTTTTTAAACTTCCACCTCTTATTTGACAGATGCTGAATTTTTACTACAGCATGTACCCTCTGAAACCTCTTCTTGAGTGCACTGAGCCTACACACCCTAGTGGCAGAATTTTGCACGCCACTTGTGCAGTAATCAACCCTCCTCAAAAGGGACACACCTCCCTCAAACACCAAACATGGTCTCCCTGCACAGCTGAATCAAGAAAACCTTTTGGAGACTAAGGAATGCTTTTCATTAGCCCTGATTTCTTTGATCTGTTTGAATCCATCTGGGTAGCAAGAAACATGGTAAATTTCTCTCTGGGGGTTTCAGAAACAGCTGTTTTATAGTTCTGGAATTACAGTTTTCCAAGATCTCCTCTACTGTTGTTTGGTTTTTTTTGTTAATCTAGATTTACCTTTTTGTGGATTATGTTTTCACTTTGTCTAAGGAGGCCCTCGCACTATGAAGACAAGATAAAACTGTTCTTTAAAAATTATTATAGATCTAAAAAAACCACATATGAACAGAACTTTTATAACTTAGTTATAACTGACTCCATAATCACATCACTGTTACCCTTCACTACACAACAGAAATACCCAAAATACTATAGAAGTTATGGAAAAAACTACAAACGTTTTATTGCATATGTTTACTATGCCAATAGTAATAGGTCAAAGAAGAATCAATTGCTTAGTAGTAGCCTCTCACCTTTCAGCACAGTTACTTGATACTGAAAATATGCTCTCAGTTGATACAGGTTTTTTGTTTTTTTTTAATGAAAAAAGCAGCTGCCTTTTAAAACAAGAAAGGCTTCTGAATAAGACAAATTAACTAGATAAATTATGTTTAATATGTTGGATCCATGTATACCAAAGAACAGAATATTTTAGAGATAATCTCTAAATAAAGTAACAAAATAAACATACTTATTCCAACCCAGTATTTCTAGATCTCTGACAAGACAGGAGTAGTATTCTGGTGGTCGTTGTATATGCAGCTCTTCTGTGTTCTTTAAAGCAATTTCCTGTTTAAAAGAACATTAAAAACATCATTAAGGGAGATTTCAATATTTTTGCATCTATTTAGTCATGTGATTTTCACAATTCATTCAAAAATATTAAGCTTATGTAAAATTAACTGTACACTGCATTTGTTTTGTTATAGCCTCCAGCTAAAGCAGACAAAAGCTGTTTGGTAAATTACTTCAGATACTGCTAATGAAAACATCTGCAATTTAAAAAAAACACAGATGTTGACAACATAGTCTTCAGATGCAAATATCAAATGTGCCTCTTTTTCAAGCTAATAAATTTGAAGCCAAGCATCTTGTCTGAAAGAACATTTTAAAAGAAGGTTCTGTGAAGCCCACAGCTGTTTCCTGAGCATCACAGCCACAAAAGAAGACACATATATGAAATCCCCCACATTATCCTTAAGCAACTATATACCACTTAACATACTCAATCAAAAAATACTCAATTTCTCAGTTTTAATATGATAGGATCCCAGAAAATAAGTTCTGGTATAGACACCTATCAGGTATGTTATAAAGCCTCAAAAAAGTTTTATGAAAAAGGTAACACCAGATTACAGACAAAACAAACCATATGTTCCACATGTTCACATTGTGCTACTTGTTCTTGAGAAGTGTGCTTTGGTTCAAATTATGCTTACAGGTCATATAAAGTGAGAGCTGTTTCCAAAGCTACAGTGATTATTAATGATGACTTCCAAGAGCACCTACCAGTGCCACTCAGTCTCAGTATAGCCTTGTGCTAAAAGATGGCAAGATGGCCCAACAATTAAAAAAAAAGAGAGAAAGGGGAAGGGAAAAGAAAAAAAAAAAAAAAAAACACAAGGAAACGAGAGGATAAGAGAAGCACAGCTTAACTGACATGGAAAACACTGAAACGTCACCATGAACAAGGTTTTCTTCATTATTATTAAACTGAATTCTGCACCGAGATAAACACTGAAAGTGAAATCATAAAATGAAAAAATGGGTATTCCAACAGGATATAATGAACAATTTTTCACTATGATGACAAAGTTTTAAACTTTGAAAATAATAAAAATCTCAAGAAATTTCAAGAAAAAAAATCTAATGCAATTAGCAAAATATTTGTTATTACAATTACTGTGACCAACTTCAATATATCTGCTTTAGTATTTTAGACTTTTTGACATGTCTTCATATAATAAGGTAAACTTTATGATATTTACTTGTATAATAAGGTAAACTTTATGATTTAATTAAGAGCTAACAAATTATTTTCTGTTGTTTGTATACACAGATAATACAGAAATTACAATAAAACAAGAAGTTATAATTTAAATAAAATAAATTTAAAATAATGCCATTACATCAATCCTTTCTCCCAAGTTTGTCCTCTACTACTTTTTTTGTGCGCTCAGGTTCACTTCATGGTATGAAACACTTTACTATTTTGAATGAATTATACTTCCTCTGCAGTGTCATTTTCTGAGGTCTTATGTATCCAGGCAAATAGACTGGAACAACTATTGTGAAATACTCCAAAACAGCACCATGTAGACATTTTTATGTCTTATTCTAAGTGCCTTTGCCTGCTTCAGCATAATCCAGTTTGGCAGGAATTGAACCAGTACTGAAGAAAGGTATTCTTATTGTAGAGCAGTAGTAAAACACTAGAAAAGTATTTTTGTTGTTGTTTTGAATAAAACTTAGTGTTTTATTTTTAAGTTAAGTAGGCTGTAAGCAAGTATTCTTTGCATAGAACGCTTTTATAATATTTTAGCAACAGACATGAAATGGTCAGTTTCACGCTGTTAACTGAAGACTTTGCTCCTCTTCTAAACCCAGATTAGAAACTCTTAACAGAAAATACACAGAAATCTCTGTAATATTAAAGAAAAGGTTTTCTACATTTATTCATCAAGTTCCCACAATGGTGAAAACACACTTAGCAACCCACTGATAGCGTGTAATCCCCTTGTATTATTATATGCCCCCTTTTTTTAAAAAACAAACAAACAAAACATCTGGACAACACCAAGAATTCCAAGAAAATCATTATAAAGAGGCTAGCTCTATGCTGAACATATTGAGATCACTTGCCCAAATCTTATTTTTTTCTGCAACAGTCCAATTTCCAAAGAGTACAGTAGCTTAAAATCTTAAAAGGATATTTATACAAGCATTATGTGAACAGCATACATACATAATCCCCTATGGAAAAAAAAAATATATATATATATCCATCTATTAAACGGTAAACTGAAAAAAAAAATCATAGTAAAACCTAAAGCTATGAGAACAACCCTTCTCCCACATACATGTTCTGTCACTTACCAAAATAGTTTTCAGCTCCACCATAAAACTGACAAGATCTGGACAGCTGTGCAGCCTCTGGAGGAAACAGAAGAACAGAGCATCAGTGCATTTTCATCTCTTAACTTGTAATGGTAAATAATATCCATCTAAAATTTCCATCTACTTTTCTGGTATCATCAAGCCACTAAAAGAAAGAAAAAAAAAAAATCCAGCAATTAAAGAACAAAACTCCCAGAGCATAGGGAACTTCAGTGAAAATTTTCTGCCACCTTTGTCAAATAATGTCACATAACATTTATACATTTTGTGAAGACTTCACACTTCACGTATTTACAAAGACATTTATGAAGACTTCAGTCTTCATCAGTGAGAACAGAGGCTTTTGCATCACTCAGAATGGTTTTTGGTTAAATTTTCTTTAAGAACTCTCCAGAGCCATTTGCTTTCAGATGCTGCAGAGGTTTAACGGATCCTTATCCATCTTCAAATGCAGCAGATATTTACACTTCAATTTCTTCAGCTCTCTACCTTTGGTTACTCTATAGTCACAACCCTTGTTCTACAAAGGGATGCACAGTCGGTGAGATAGTTTCTCAACCTGCACATGTGGCAAAGATGCCTTCTTAAAAACAAAGTATTCTTCATGACTGGAGTGCTGTTGTATCCTTGCTCTAAAGCTTCATGTGGACACAGAGATTTAACTTAGATTTCTTGACTGCCTACAACAAAAAACAAGCTGGATAAATCCATAATTCATGTAATTTCTCATCCACGTATTATGAATAGTTTATAAGGAATTCTATACATCTACATATGTAAAAAAGGAGGAAAAACATCTGTTTCTAACTGAGATGCTAAAGAAAATCCCAGTAAGATGTAATCTGCAATTCATTAAAAAAATTCTATCCTAATCTTAGAAAAAAACAAACAAAAAAAAAAAAACAAAAAAAACACACCACTGCTAAAAAATTTAAATGTAAGTATTTTCTAAATACTATCAATATCAATTCACATTAGCCTGCAAATACTCAGGCATTTCAAAATAGCAAATCTTGGCTATGCAGCGAAACGAGAATTCTTTAACACTTAAAATAGGTGTACGAGTACTAGCTTTTTACAATCATTATACATATCAATTTAACAGAATCAGTTTTAAAAGTAGCATACCTGCTTTAAAATATGCCGATATCCATGCAGTATCTTCTTTAGTTGCCAGCTACACTCTATCCTAGACAAACAAAAGAAAACTGCAAAGAAAACTTTGTATTCATTTTAAATTAACAGTACATGATTTTTAGAAAGGATCAGGAAGTCTGGCGTCCAACAACATAGTTTTTTCTTTAGAAACCACAAAGGAAGTAAACAATACTTTCAAATTTCTTTGAGCACTCATATTCAAAGTTATTTAAAATTTTCAAATGTCAATACCCAAGGCCCATTAAAAATTAAGCAGACATTTACCTATAAAAACCTCTATTCTTTGCTGAAAACAACAACATAATTCTTGCAAGCTAATATGACTTCATAAAATGTACCAATATTTAAAAATGGTATCCTGAAAATGTCAAAGTTACCTATAATGCAGTTTTAACTACCTGACCTAGAATGTAATTAAGCTGTCTAATACCACAACAGTTCGGTTTACAGCAGGCTGGCCTAGGCAGAAGCACACAATACAAAGATAAAGATGAATGCATGCCTAAACGCATGCATGTCTACACACAATCCCCTCCCAAGACCCCCAACATCACTCTGCAAACAATCCCACCACTAAGAACAGGGGTTTTAAAGTTCAGTAACAGGGTATTAACCAGAAAAAAAATAAGGTTAGTGCAGCTTTTTTTAAAATTCAAGTAAGTCATTGCTTTAATTTATAACTTTGCACTGAATTTTCTGTTTCCCAAATGGTGACATATAAATAGTCTGATTTAAATGAGCATTTTCCCCAAGTACATTGGTTTATATATAAATATAACCAATTAATTCCAACAGGTTTCAAACTTAATTAACAACAAAATATTTTGATGTGGGCAACACTTATTATCAGCGTTTATTAACACTGATGCTATACAATTTTGTTGCAAGGTTAAGTTGAAACCAGTAAAAATTAATTGCCAATGCTCATACTGGGAAAAAAATACTAATTCAATTTCATATCCATCACTGCTTTTATCAAAATAAGCTTGGTTTCATATCTCCTTACACATTTTTTTTCTCTGTGAAACTATCTTACCTTGCATCTTTCAGTTGATGATCTACTGGTAGCAGTATCCGGATATGGAAGTCTCTACCCTTAAAAATAAGCACTTAGTTAATAGGAAGGCAAGCAAAGAAAAATAGACACTTGATGGAAGTATTCCCCATAGTATCAACTACGAAACAAGAAAGTTTCTCTTGTCTGACTTGCAGGAATATTATTCAGAATTTCTTCATTTAGAAAAAAAGCAGCATGAGTGACAGGTAGGAATAATCCTGTTTTTAATTCTGAAGTTGAAATACTCTTGACCTCTGCAACTCACAATACTCAGTAAGAACTCTTCAGCACGTCACATTTCATAAAGCAAAAATAATAAGCTTTAGAATAAAAACACTATCCAAATGTGGGCAAAACCAAGAAATATACTTTAAGCCAAGTCATACTGAAGTATATGAAAGTCTGTCTTTGACTCAAGTAAAAGAGCAGACACTTACCACAGAAGTACTACACTAAAAAAGAACTCGGGCACTGATTCACAAAACATTTTCTACAAGGATTTAGAAACCTAAACTTAACTACGTTATGTTTCGTTGCAACTATGTTAACTACATTAATACATTTTTCTTGTTAGTGCAATCCTTATGATGCAGCCCCTAAACACCATCCACTTGTATTTTCAGTAATTATCCTGATTTGTGATCCTCCCTCTACTTTCTTACAGTATGATCAAAATAGGACTGAAAGAAAGAAGGTTTGAGAGGGTTTAACACCTCCCTGAAGTGAAGAAGGCGCTTATCCTAAAACTTCTATTTCAGGGCATTTCATCTCAGTGTACCTTGAATTACACCTACAGACTCTTGAGATTTGTCCAGCAGAAAGGCATGAACAACAGGTTCCCTGTTATAATAAAATGACCAGTTCTCTAATGGTTTATCTCCGCTTCAGCAAGGCCTTCAATACTGTCTCCCCTAACATCCCCCTGAAGAAGGATGAGCTGAGCAGACAGTGAGGTGGCCTGAAAGGTGGCACAAGTGCCCCCAGGCAGGACTGAGTCCAGCTGGAAGCCAGGGATCAGTGGTGCGCACCAGGGGTCAGTCCTGGGGCCAGCACCACTTAACCTTCAGTAGTGACCTGAAGGACAGAGCAGGGCACACTCGGCAAGTCTGCAGAGGCCAGAAAATTTGATAGAGCAATGGATACATGATGTGGTCATGCTACCATGCAGAGGGATGCGACAGGTTAGGGAAACGAGGTGATGGGAACCTCACAGACTTAACAAAGGAAAGTGACAAGTCCTTTAGCAGGAGAGGATTTAAACCCATGCACCAACACATCGGGGAGGCTGACCAGCTAGAGAGGTCCCAGCAGACACCACACCAACCCTGTGCCAAAGGGACTCCTGCACTGTGTCAGGTCAAGGAGGGCAATGCCTCCCCTCTGCTCGGCAGTGGGAGCAGCCCCTGGAGCACTGGGTCCTCAGCTGCACCCCCAGTGCAAGAGGGACAGGGGCATATTAGAGCTAGTCCAGGGAAGAGCAGTGAAGGTGATTTAAGAGCCAGAAGTATCTCTCAAACAAGAAGCTGAGAGAGCTGGGACTGTTTAGACCAGGGAAGGAAAAGGATGAGATTTGCCAGTAAGTACCAACACCTGAGGAAGGAGGAGTAAGGAAAGTGAAGGCAGGCTCTTCTGAGCGATGCACACTGCAAGGATGACAGGCAGCGGGTAGAAGTTGAAATACAGGAAGTCTCACTTAAATGAAATGAAAAAAAATATTAGCAGTATAAGGGTAGTGAAATGCTGGAACAGGCTGCCTGAGAGACTGTGAAATCTAAATCTCTCCAAAAAGCAACCGCAACCCGCTCCAGGTGACGCTGCTGGAGGACCTTCTGAGGCCTCTTCCAGCCTCATCCTCCCTGCGATCCTCATCGCCAAAAACAAATTATCTGCCTCAGAGGTGACCCCGGCTCATCAGTGAGCGGCGTGCACATCAACACACGCTCCCCAGGCGTTAAAAGCGAGGCTTTCCTGAGGGCTGCCTGCACTGCTGCGCTCCGGAGCGTGCAAGCGTGCCGCTGCCCCGCTCCTGACTTTTATTTTCACTTCTTCCCCTCAAACCCTGCCCGCGCTTCCCGCCCGGGGCCGCGCCCGCTCTCCTCACGGGCTACCGGCCGCCGAGCCGCGGTACCTGCGCGGTGACGAAGCCCTCGTAGGCCGTCCCGTCGCGCTTCTGAGGCAGCAGCAGCGGGCACTGCCGGAGCAGAGCCGCCGCCGAGCCCGCCATATCGCGCCGTGTCGCCTCATATCGCCTCATATCGCCCCGTATCGCGCCGCGCCGCCGCCCCCGTTCGAACGCGGCCGCCGCCGGCAGCGCCCCGCCCCCCGCACGGCGCAGGCGCCACACGGGGAAGGGGGGGGGGGGTGAGGGGGGAGGCGGTGCACGCGCGGGCGTTTGGGCGGGAAGGGCCGTTGGGCTGGCGCGTGCCGGCCGTTGGGGCGCTGAGGGGAGCCCGGCGCTGAGGGGGGCGGTGTCGTGGCGGAGCAGCCCGCGGTGCCGCCCGAGGCAGGCGAGGCGAGGGGGCAGTTTGAGGTTTTTTGAGTTTTTTTGTACGTATTTGGAGAGATCCGAAGGCCTCGCGGACAGCTCAAGCTGTGGAGAAGTGCGGAAGGCTCAGCCAGGTGTCGGGGAGGCGGTGTTAGCAGGAGCTCGGCCGCTCCAGGCCCAGGGAAGGAGAAGTGGCTGCGAGTTTTTTCTCCGACAGCAGATAGAATTGTAGAACCATGGAATTTCCCGAGTTGGAAGGGACCCATAAGGATCATCGAGTCCAACTCCTGGCACCGCACAGGTCTACCCCAAATTTTAGACCACGTGACTAAGTGCACAGTCCAAACGCTTCTTAAACTCTGACGGGCCTGGTGCAGAGACTGCTTCCCTGGGGAGCCTGTTCCAGTGTGCGACCACCCTCTCGGTGAAGAACCTCTTCCTGATGTCTAGCTTAAACCTCCCCTGCCTCAGCTTGACACCGTTTCCTCAGGCCTATCACTGGTGGCTAAGGAGAAAAGATCAGCGCCTTACCCTCCAGTCCATCTTGTGAGGAAGCTGTAGACTGCGATGAGGTCTCCCCTCAGTCACTCCTCACACGTCTTCCCCTCTATGCCCTTCACCATCTTTGTCGCCCTCCTCTGGACACTCTCCAGCAGTTTTGCATCCTTTCTGTACTGTGGTGCCCAGAACTGCACACAGTACTCAAGGTGAGGCTGCACCCGTGCAGAGCAGAGCGGGACAATCCCTTCCCTCAACCGACTAGCGATGCCGTGCTTGATGCACCCCAGGATCCGGTTGGCCTTCCTGGCTGCCAGGGCACACTGCTGGCTCATATTCAGCTTGCTGTCAACCACAACCCCCAGATCCCTCTCTGTGGGGCTGCTCTCCAGCATCTTGTTGCCCAGTCTGTATGTCAGCTGGCAGCGGCTCTCTTCCTGCAGGGCTGGGAGAGAAGTGAAAGAAGTGTTTGTACCCCTAGGTCTTGGGCCCTTACCTTGGGAGAGCTGTACGTGGGGGTAGCTTGGAAATAAATCTGTGAAAAGGGGACATGATTTGAACTCCCTTAATTCGTACGGCATTATAGTGGCTGTTAGAAGTCCTGCCGCTACATGAGGGCAAGGAATGAAGATGAGGCTTTGCTTGTTCATTTGAGATAGATGTTAAAAATCGGTTGTATTCCTTCTGTATGCTGGCAAACTGCCAGTCCTTTATGTAAATTCTCCCAGTGATTTGCCCGAGCATCAGGTGTACTGCGCACAAACAGAGAGGTGGAAGAAGGATCCCAAGATTCGCCATTTAAATTCTTTGCTGTAAATGTTTTAAGAATATGCACTAATGAAAGGTTATAACGTATGCTGGTTAACACAGTTTTACATTTTGCAAGTGTCACCGATCAGTTCCAGACTTTCAGCAAATTATCAGTTACTGAGAAAGATGTGTTCTAGCAGTTCAGTTCTTTGTGAGAACAAGGGGTTGCTCTGGTGGTCATTTTTTCTTCTCTTTCAGAGAACTCTGAACAATGTGTGATTCAGTTAGCAAATCAAGAAAAAAAAAGAAGTTTTGAGTATATGCACAAACAGGTTTTAAATACCATAACGTTAATCTGTATGCCCATAGTTTGCTCCTTAAAGCAGTTCATATCCATTTTTCTACCCAACGTGGCTCACCTCAGGCATTTAAGTTAATGCTTCATAGTTAATAAATAATACAAAGGATGCAATTAACTTTATTTTGATTAAAATATTTCTTGAGCTGTTTTATCTCAATATCTATTATGCTAGATGTTACCTTATTTAGTTGGAAATATGTCTATGCTTTACCAAGTACAAAGACTTCTTAATTACACCAAATGCAAAACTGAAGACGACTTTTTTTGTCCTTTTGGCCATGTTTATCTTAGTGTCTAACATTAAAAGAAATGTCAAGCTCCTCTAGCCAAGTGCAATTATAGATTAATATGTCTAAATAAAACAAAATATAATATCAGAACCTAAAGTTATATTAGTACAGGGATCCAGAGAGCAATTACAATCATTAACTTCCTCTGAGTATACGTTACACTTTTCTTATAAAAAGCAGTTTAGCCTACGAGAAGCATCATGTTACTTTGATCTGGAACACAGTCCTTAGCATTTTTAAATCAGGAAAGTAACAAGATAACAGCAAGAAAGATGTATGACAGATACCCTTCTTACAGCAAAGGAGTCCTGGTTTGATCTTGCAGCCACAGGTCACCTTTGCTAATCTGATTACAATCATTGTTTCCCTGAAGAATCATAAAAGATATTATTTTTTTTTTGTCCATTCAAATACAGTATTCAGCCAATTAATATTATTAGGAATAATAAAAAAAGGACTTAAGTGACAAAATATGCAGTATGAAGACCAAACACTTGAAAGCAATAATATCTGAATATTTAATAGGCTAGGTTTTGCTAGTAAAATTATCCCACAAACAGAGACAGCAAGTATGTTCCCAAAAGATAATTCATGCAAAACCACTTAGTAACCTAAGAAAATGACATGATTTCCATTAATTATTTTTAAGTTTAATTTTGTTTTATCTAATGATATTATGAAAGGCAAGAAAATAACAGTGCATTACTCTCCACATTAGTATCTCCATCATAAACCAATCAATTTTACAAGATGCAAAATTGCTAATACTGTTATCGCTGTCCTTCATCATATCTCAGTGTCATTTTATTTGTCTTGCCCCTAAGATATGACCTGTGTATATCCCCACCTTTTTCCACAAGTCCCCTGAGTGACAGAATCTCATCCTAATCCCATTTCCATTTAGATGTTACAGAAAAGCATTGTAGACCTCAGAGGGAGTAAGTAATCATAATGGAAAGATAATAATATGTTTATGAAATCTGGATTTTATAATAGCAAATTGAAAAATTACAATAGTATTTGAAGCCACTGAAGGTCGATGTTACTAAGAGTGTAAAGCTGTCAATCAAGTGTTTTCAAACTTTCACAGTTCAGGCTGTATTTTAGTACATAATTGTTTCAGAGAGCACCTCTCTGCTGCTACCTGGTGATCATGTAAATCCGGTGGCAACAGTTGTAATGATGCCTTTTTCACTGAAGTCAGAACAACTCGATAGTCTAAAAGCTATGCCAGAAGCATAAGTATCTGTATCTGATCAGAACCCACTGAGGAACGGTGAAACTTAACCAAGGTCCTAGACAAAAAAATAGTATTTAAACTCCATCCTCAGCGGATTAAGGGGTTTCCCTCTCTTGAACTTCAGTTTTTCACTGCTTGAAAGCACAACGCAGACACGGTAGCAGCTATTGGAACTAGATTGAACTTTCTGTGACAAAACCGTCAGGCTGTGTTTGTGATTTGAAAGAGGTTTTCTTGTACATCTCCAGCTGAATGGCTGGCTCATTGTTGTAAAAGATACTTCTGTCCCTTCACCCTGTTCCTGGCTGTGAAGCCCCTTCTCACCTACACCCATTCCAGTTCCTGATTTCTTTGTAAACTGGATTTGTTTGCTGATCAAAAACTGATCGCTTTTTTCATGAATTTGTTTTAGGCTGGCCTGGCTTGCTGAAGCTACGATGCAAGCACTAGAGCTGACGTGAAGAAAGCATCAGGAGGACAGATCCACAACCTTTACTACTCTCTTTGGAAATAGCGAGGTCTTAGATCAGCCACTAAGAAGAGTACAGGTGAGAACCACCAGGCTTCCCATAACACCACAGTCCTGACACGCTGCCTGTTATTGGCAGTTTGCACGTATCCCCCTTGCTTTGTTTTATGCACAAAATTTTTGCTACAAAATATTTCTAGTGATTAGTGTAGAGTCGTCTTACGTTATACTTTATTTCAGGGTATTTAAAATCATTGTACATGGTTAAGTAAGCAGTGGATATTTTAAAATGTCTTAGGTCTAGAGGGCTATCAAAGCTCAAATTCATCTTCGTACATATATACAAAATCTTGGCACTCTGTTTGGCAGATGACCCAGTGAAATGACTGATGTATAAACATTAATGCATTCACATAAATTAACTTCTGTGCATAAAGTACAGACACTTTAAGCTCAATTCCATCGTCTCGAATTGTACAAATACTCCCTTTGCAGGCAGTGGCAACACCAGAAGTTGAAGCCAATCCATATGTTGTATTGATTCTAAAGACACAAGAGTATACAGTTAATCCCTTTCCAACCTTGCAGAGCACAAACTGTTGGAGATCTTCCAAGCAGCCAGATGAAAGTTGCCTTTCAGAACCAGGGAATGTATGTTGTTAGAGATTCCAAAAGATTCTGGGCCAAAATCTGGCCTTGCTTTTGTAGGTGTCAACTGAGAATATTTCAGTGGAGGTGTGTATATATATATGCCAATGTAAATACAAAAGTGATCATTATGTTGCAAGACAGGGTCTAATGCTGATGTCCTAAGAAAATCAAATTGTAGATGAAAACATTGCATTGTACCAGCTAGAAGTTTATAACCCCCAAAATATTTGACAGACACTTCATGATAGCTTTGATCCAGTTCAGAATGCTCAGATTGCAGTGTAGCTGAATCAAAGCAGCACTGAGGTTGAAGTGTTAGTAAATGACATTGTATTCCTATTGTGTTAAGATGTATTGTTGACTTGCTATGTCCCAACCCTAGCGTCCATTGTGATCAGTGTTTTCTAGCACAATAAGATAAAAATGCTCATATTATCCAACATGAGCATGGTCATGAAGACAGAGACATACCACTGATCATCATTTGTCTATATCTTCAAGGCTTCTTCACAATGAGTTCAGAAAGCTTACATAATGAAAGTAAATTTTTAAGTGAAATTAAGTGTTTTTATAGATTTCAAGGTGAAATAAGGATGCAAAACAAAGGCTGTAAATTTATATGCTTCTTTAAAATCATTCTGTATTCCCCTTTTGTTGGTATGTGCAAGTATACCAAACACTAATTTTAAGAACACTAAGGTCAGAAATGTTGCCTAGTATATTACAGATGTCCTTAATTACATTTAATTCTTGAACCATTTGAAAGAGTTGCCTGAAAACTCACAGAAAATCCAGCCATTTTTCATGGATAGAAGTCTATAAATCAGGGCAAATTCATTCTGTGTCTTAGAAAGAAACTTGAATACTTACTATTCTGTCTAAATTTTGAGTTGAATGTGATCAGAGCCTTAGAAATTCATTGTATCTGCATATGTACCTTAGGAAGAAATGTAGTGTTTGTCTAGATTGTTTTTCAAGCCAGTATATGTGATTCTAGTGCTTTTATGGAAAGCAAAAAGTTTACATTATCCACTTTATTACATTCAGATTTATAATAGTTTTAAGTAAATGCATAAGGAGAACAGACTATAAAAGTAGAGAGAATACTGTGCAGAAATTAGAAAGAAAAAAAGAAAAATACATAATGTATGATGTAAAAAGCAACAGATAAAGAAAATTAAAAGGATTTTACTAGAGAAAAACAATTTCATTTTATTGTAAAGCTCTAAATGAATAAAATAAAGTCTTTGAATGTGAAGATGATTAAAAAGACAAAATCATTAGCTAAAGATATTTACAAGTTTAGACTTTCATTTTGATTGTAATTTTAATTAGCTGGACACTGGGGGGGATGAAAATGAAAGCCTACATCATCTACTTACTCTTTAAATTGCATTCCACCTTAATTTTCTGCTCTTCAGTTCTTAATTTTCCTCTATTTTTGTTCTAAGTAATCCGGTTATCAGAACAAAGTGATTTTCTCTCAGCCAGGTTTAACATTCAGTGTTTGAGTCTGTGAACCAAAAGTTCACCCCACTGCTTCAATTTTTATTCTTTCAATAGCAGAAACTCTCCAGGAAACTTTTCCAGTCTTTTGTCTGTACAGCAGGGTTCTTTATGTACACATGACAGTTATGTAGCTAATAACAAAGGATTCTATTTTAAAAATAATTACATTCCATTTACACAGTTTCCCACAGAATTTACTCATAAAATGCAGGATGCACCAAAAGATTAAATGCCATTTTCCTGTTCATTAAAGCCATTTTTCTAAATGTAACTGAGTTATTTGCTTTTTTGTCTTGGAAGAACCACATACCCAAGAAGTGGTTAGAGTCAGTTTATTCTTAAACAAAAGAGCTAATTACATTTAGGGTGTGTTTGCAGCGTACATTTAACTTGCAGATTTGTATCCTAATCTCAGTATGTGGCCAGATACTGCTTTCTGAGGCAGCAGTGCTGGATGCTGAGGTCATTGTTGACCTCTGACTGTCCTTTCTATGCCAAAATGGGCTTCCTCATGTGGTTTGTCTAGGTGAAGAAACACAGTGGATCCTACTTCTGGCAAAGCCATTCAACTTGATTTAAATATTTGATTAAAGTGATTGAAGAAAATTATGATGCCTTTTCCAAAAAACTCTGGAAACAGAAATCCAGAGCTGAGATAGGTGCTGCAGGTGTGTGAGCAACAGTCTAGTTAGCACGTGAATGTCTGTCTATATGAAGGACTCCTCACTGTTTTTGCCTTCCCCTGAACACTTTCTGTTGTCCAGTAACATGGATTCTTCTGCAAGTTGACTTGTAGGACGACTTGTTTTGGCCCACAAGGAAGAGCTGTGGAAAGGGCATAAAGCGCCTATTAACACGTTAGGGTGTTAATGTGCACTGAAAATAGGTTTTACAGAAGAGGGAGCAAACCCGTATTTCAGCCCATGACCTAGCCAGATTAGCTGATCTGAGATAGAATTATCTATACTGCAACTGATGTTTTCTTTTAAAGGTCAGCAGAGGAGTTAATACTTTTTTTCAGTAAGTACTTGCTCCTTTCCAAATAATTCCTCTTAGGAACAATTCAGTCCTGAGAGTTGTTATATACTGTTATTATAGGACATGATTAGTTTTAGCTGGCTAAAAAACAGCAAGCATAGTTTGATCTTGACAAGATCATTTCATCTCATTGTTTAAAAGCAGTTCAGTCACAAGCCCCCATTTCAGGGAAGAACACAGATAGTCACTCAGGCCCTTACTGGGAGAGGGTTTACACTGAATATATAAAACCTTCAGTGTAACCTACAAATAAGCTCTCTTTTTAGTGTCATTTTAGTTCAGATCAACAATGTGCTTTTGAAGCAAATCTCTGATCGTCCCTGTATTCTGTACTTTGATTCATATCACGGTGTGGAAGCACATGAACTAAATACCCTTTGGATTAAACTCCAGTAGACCATGCTGTGATGCACCCCAGATGCAAATGAGCATTCAGTCAACTGAATATGACTACCACTAGTCTAAAGTTAAAAAAAAAATAGAAAAAGAAAAAAGAAAAAAAGAAAAAAAAAAAAAAAAGGAAAAGTGACATGGACATCACACTTTCATTACCAACAGTTTTGTTTTTTTACCACTCCTTCTGGTTTGCGAATGCTGCTAATATGGGCATGATTTTAAGTATCATCTACCTCAAATTCAGCACCTCCCTATTTCTAGTGGTACTGATCTCCATTTTATAGAATTGGATGTTCATCACGTAGTCACCCTCTCCCAGCTATCTCTAATAAGTTCAGAACTCTGCCAAAACACAGTTGTCTGTTCCCTGGGCAGAACAGTCAATTGCAAGTGTTACATTTAAAACCAAAGGTCCAATTACAAGACCAATTTATGATATCAGTTGAGCCAATATAAATCTGATATAGTTCATTGACTTTAACCTGACTGCAGTAGCTTTATTCCCGGTTTGCTCATGTGTAATAAAATTGAGTTCAGACAATGGCTTTGATCATTACTTTTTAAAGAGTTAACTAGTAACCTAAGTTGCAATACAGAGTCCTTCCACCTTTGAAGCAAGACTTCATAATTACCACTTCTGGGTCAAAAGCATATATTCAGTCCAATGGTGCTTCAAGGAAGGGAAGTGTCTAAGGATTTTGCTTAAAGAAGTGTGAGGTAGGCATATGGAGACACTAACAAAGCTATCTAGAAATGAGGACTGGTCATCTGATAGGGTATGCATATACACACACATACAGGAAATACAAAACAAACAAACAAACAAACAAAAAACACTCTGCCCAAAATAATAGATAGGGTTAATTTAGTTTACACAGTTTGCTGTGGAAGTATTATGAATTTTTGAGGCTTTCGGTTGGCCAGGTTTGGTGGAATTCTTCAAAGGAGAGGTTCATTATCCAGAATCTGCAAAGGCCATGTTTCTGCAGACTGAATATTTTCAACACCCAAATAGAGAATAGGCATTTTGTCTTAGAGTGTCAGTGCTTCCAGTGCTTCCATCCTATTCTTGGGGAGGGGGAGAGGGGGCATATGGTAACTTAGCACTGTCAAGCTAATGTCTGTATAGCAGGAACACAGCCCTTCATGAGTTATTTAAAGCACTTAACAATAGGCTCTTGCTCTGTATTACTCTGCAGAAGAGCCTGTCTGTCTTTTGTGACTAATGCAATTTAGCAAGGCAAATCGCTGTAGACAAAATTTAGATTTTTTTCCCCTAGCTCATTCCCTTATTCCTGTAGAAGCATGGGAAATTTCTGGGTGTAACATTAAATTTGTAATAGAAATTTCAATACAGTTTAAAAGAACAAAATGCAAACAACAAAAAAATATCCCACATATTGGAAGAAAATCCCATCACATTTTTGTGCATTTTTTGGAATGTGGTTTAAAAACCCAGCTAGGCACATATGGCTCCATAGCATGCAATGCTATTGAATAAGCAAGCACCAGTACTACATAGTCACTTTTTAAACAGGACTTAAAATACTTTTTCAAGTTTTAGGGAAAGATTTCCCTAAAAGATGCTAGGTATTTAGCATTTATATCATCTTTCCTCTCCTGCTATTGTTATTTTTTTCAAGTTCTTTATCTTTTATCTTTCTGGAATTTCATTAACAATAGTACACATTTTAACTTTTTTTTTTAAGAACTTTTTGTAGTTCAGGTATCTTAGATGTTGGCAATAATTCAACATCAGTACTATTTTTAGTTTTTCCACCGTCTTCTTGGCATTTTCTCAGAGTCCAGGGAGTAGTTTGTATTTCAGTGTTTCCCAGTGCTTTAAGAACTAGCAGAAGTCTCAAAGGAAAGATACAGCAGCGGAGCTCTCTTCTGGGCTCTTACAACCAGCCTAGTCCCCTTTTTCCTCTGATAACTATTTGTGAGTTGCCAGAAAAGAAAGGAATATACTCTCATGGATAACTTGCTTATGTTAAACAGTCTAGTTGAAGTATGATTAGCCATTCCCCATTTTCAAAAAAGAAGAGTCACTTGAGAAGATATTTAAGTAAACATATAGTTTGGGAATTTATGTCAGAGCTCTCCAGATATAGCTTCCTCAGGGGAGCTCTGATCTAGAATTCTTTAAGATTTATGGAGACCCCACTTTACTGTATTGAGCTTTATTTTTGTCAAATTAACAGAAAATGCAAATAAAGAAACACTCTACTCAGTCACCTGCTGCAAAATAGCTACAGATAACTGATTTTCAGTCAGTGACTAACTTACATAGGAACAAAATGACTAACTCAGACAGCAAATGCTAGATCGAATAAAGCATGTGGGGACTTAAGGCATGATTAAAACAGAATTCAGATGCCTAAATGTAAACTGACATAACATAGCCTATATTAAGTATATAACAAATAAACATGCATCAACTAAAGGTGAAATTCGTAACATTCAACAAAGTTTTCTTACCTAAGAATCAGACTCTTCTACAATCCGATCTCACCCAGCACTATCAACTTTTGAATGTATGATAGCCCTGGGTTTATCTTTGCATCGTTGAATGCTTTGAATTAGTCTCAGGTACAGGAATTACAGAAAAAAAACATGCAGAGACACAACTTTTTGAAGAAACAACAAAACTAAAACAGGTTTAGAGAATTATCCATCAAATTACATTTTTAAGACTGGCTATTAAAATGTTGATGAAAAACTATAAGATGATGAGTCAGGGACACTAAACAACCGAATGCATGGGTTCTACAAGATATTACACTAAGTACTAAAAATTTCACTTTATAACCCAGTGTGATTAAATAGCATACTGCTGAAAATGCAGATGTTATACTACTATACTTAAAAAAAAAAAAGCCTTTTAAAGTTGTTTCTAATTAAGTCATGAAAGATCACAAAGAAAAGGGAGAGAGGCTTTGCTAAGAGTGTAGCCATATGGAAGGACTAGGTTTTGAGGCTGATCTTTTAAGTTTCATTCTTCAAACTACGTGGCCTTGAAGCCACTGAAAGCTCAAAAGACCTGATGGTGAAACTGGGAAATGTTGCAGTTCTGTTGTACTACTCATTAATGAGTGTAAGCTGCTTATAAGGAAGCATTATTATTAAGGAAAATCTGTTTTTAGAATGACCTTGGGCTCATATTTCCAAGGTAGCTAAAGAGAAAGTACCGTTCACAGAACTAAAGATTCTTGCCAGCTACATAACATTCAAATCTCAGTTAAGCATGTTTTAAAATGGTAGTGATGGTGATTGATAGAAAAAATCAAATATTCCACCTACTTTTCAAAACAGAGGTTTTAATATAAAATAAACCATGAGCAAGGACAGCAGGATTTATGAAAGCAATCATTTGTATATGGGATTTTTTTTTTATAATAATCCTGACTTCTCAGGCATTAGGCAGGAAACTTTCTGAACTAAGGAAAAGTGTGAGCTTTCTGTTTGTTTTATATGCGTTAGAAGCTCATGTCAATAAGTATTAAAATACTCCATAACACATTTGAGATTGCACATCTTGCTTAATACCAAAAAAATATCAGTAAGGATACCTCTGTAATAGTGTCTTCTGTATTCCAAAGGCTTTTCTTCTGCCATTCAACTCACTGTCACAATTTTTTGTCTGAAGAAATCTCTTAACCATAGCAAATTATGGATGAATATCTTCAGGTATGGGAACAAGCCCATCAGTCCTTATCAGGTCTCCTTGTTCTGGGGTATTCCATCCATACATGTAAATCCATTTTTAGAGGGTCAGGTCTGGGTCTTTTTTTGCTATTTTCTTCTCCATAACTAAATTCTTCTAGGCTGACCAAGAAGTGTGTTTCTGTTCAATCTAATGTTCTGTGTCCCTTACAGAAATCAAACATCCTGATTTGGGATCTGATCATCTTCACTTCTCAGTGGGTCAGTAGTTATTAGCTGATTCCATTCTGTCCACATCCTCCAGTATATGAGTCAAGACATTCATAAAGATCACATGCTGGTGGAATTGTGAAACATATGCATTCTTATGCATCTCTTCTGAAAAATGAGTTGAAGGAACAAATTCTTTATAGTGTTGGTCTTGCAGGCTCCTTAGCTGATATCCCAAACTAAATGCTCTCTTGCATTTTTGAGTTCTAGATGCGACCTCTTTACCTAATCTTCTAGGGAGCTACTTTAGGTATACTGCATTATTCTCATCGTTCTTATCTCTGAAGTTCTTGTCTTTTTTGTTTGTTCATTTGTTTGTTTTTGTACAATGACCATGATATGAACCCAGTTAGCAGTGTCTGAATTGACACAAAATGATCCAGCCTTCTGGTGGAGTTCAACTTGTATTCTATGTCTGAATGTTACATGGTTTTTATGTGGAACATCTACTTCAGAAAGCACATTGGCTCCTATAGTGGTGTGATACATTATAGATTTAATGCAGCCCAATCCATTAAAAGCTTCATCAGTTTCATTAACTGTAGCTTGTACATCCATTTCGGAAGACAAATTTGTTTGATCATATGCATTTGTTATATCTGTTATAGCTATTATATCTAAGAATGTTTCCCCTTCCACTCTTTTTAACTCTAGCCAGTGGCATCACCTCTGTAGAGAGAACAGTTTGGCTTCATCTCTTGAACATTTTATTTTCTCACTTTATTTGAGCATTGTGTAGCTGTTGGTTTTTCTTCGTATTTTTACAGTTAGTGTATTTCACATACCTCTCCAAACATGTAGCCTTTATTTCTAGCATTGCAAACTAGTATTTCAAGGGTCTGGTTTGAATATTTATATAGAAACAGAATAATTAACTCAATTTCTTCGTAGCCATCTAAATTTGGCTCTCTGAGTGTATCCCCAGGCATGCCATTTGCTTTTGTAAACTTTGAATTTTTTGCTGGACAAAGAACAATTTGTAAAATCATAATGATATATAGTAAGATGTTTGTTCTCCAAACAAGTACATAGAAACCAAAATTAAGCAGATCTTTTTTATTTTTACAAGATTTTTTTAATATTTAGATAATCTATAAATATTTAAAATGTTATAATATGTTTTTTCTAGAGTTGCCATTTTTCATTAAATGAAAAATATCTGCGATCATTCTCATAAGCCTCTAGATTTGTTTATAAAGAGCAAATGATTTTTTAGGGAAGACCTGAAAAAGATAGAATCTTCCTCGCAATACATTTTAGCTGCAATTAAAAAGCAAAAATTAATAAAATTGTTTTGGTTCAGTCTTTTGAAAGTTCCATGTGTGAGCTGTCATCTAGAATATTCTGCATTTTCATATTCATATGCAAAACACTGTTTAGTGGTCTTTTCATGATGCTGGTTTTAAAAAGCAATATTTCTGTACTATGATCTTTCTAGGGTAGATCAATGTTTCTTTGTGTGTGTGTGTGTTGTGTGTGTGTTTTTTTTTTTTTTAATTATTCAGCATTTTCCAGCTACTTCTGGTTGCATGGAAATATACAGCAGGTTTTGGAACACTCTGGCCCTATGGCTTGCAACTGTGTAGATGATTCCCCTCCCTTTTGATGTTTTTCTACAGTACTTCTTCCAGGAGAATGCTTCAATTGCTTCTGGGGTTGCAGAGTTCCTTCCAGGATGAAACAAGTTCATTTGGTCTACTTTTCCAAGATTCCATTTATTTCTGATGCTACATAATTAGAACAAGTGGTGGTTGAAAACTCTCCCCAAAACGAATCTCCTGCTTTGATTCAGAAACTTGGATCAAGGTCATGACAAGCTATACTCCTCTCACCTCTCATACTGACTCTAATGGATCCTGGACAAAATTCTGGAGTTGATAAACTTTAAAAAGGCCTTTCTTCCAGGACAGTATAAGTTTTATCCTTTTAAAAAACAAAACAAAACAATCGTTTAAGCAGAAATTCATTGCAAAAAATAGCTATGTTCAAGATAGGCATCCTAAAATATTTGATATTTTAAATCTATGGTAAATGCGAAGAGCATTTTTACTGTCCTTTGTACATTATATCATTTGGACCATTTGTCTTTCAAAGGACTAGTAAACCTTAATTTTCTCTAGCAGCTTTGAATGGATTTTTATTGTTTCTTACCACAGCCTTTCAACTCTAGTAATTTGAAAACTAAATATGAACTGCAAAACTCAATCAATTCTGTAGTACTCTTTTAATATCAATTCTTATATAATTAGCCCCCAAAATATGTTCAATTACTGACAATTATTCTCATGTACTTTGAGGGACAACACTAATTTCACACTTAGCAGCATTTTAAAAGCAAGGTGATTCAAACACTATAGAAAAAAGTTCCTCTCTCAAGAGCTACATAGCATTATTGCAGTCTTTACGAGAAAAATATGATTCCATTGTAGTACAATACCAGAATTCAGATTTTACAAAAACACGCAAGTATATGCCGATTACGTTTGTCAGGTGATTCATGTTAATATTCTTACAATGCTAACTAGGTCTATTATAAGCATGGTTGTGTACTTTTTACGCCAGTAAAATTATGGGAAAATCCACGGAAATTGATAGGCCAGATTAAGACTAATGATTAGAGGGACATAAACAGAATCTCTTACTTACAGATTCCTTTCTTTTAAATTGCCTGACAGGTATTAGAAGCATCCATTTGGTACTTAGCGAGGTTAAACCAATATACCTATATGGTATTTTACAGCCATACACAAGCCCTTATCTGCATTCTAAATCAGTTTGTATCTGCAAACTAGTTCCAAGCCTGAGTCCATATACTAATCTTAATGTGTTGCAGAGCTTGTGCTAATAGACACAATTTCATAGCTTGCTTTTTAGATGGGGCTCAAGTCTCCACTGAAGTACCCAGCACAGAAGTTACCTGCCTTTAATCAGCTGAAATTATGGGTGAAAAAAAAAGATGTATTTTTGCAAAAAAAAAAAAGTCCACACCTGTAGTTGCTCTATCCAACAGTGGGAAATAAAGTAGAATGTGAAGTACAATATCATTTAATTTCACATTGATGCCATGCATGTAATGCACTGTACCATCTGATGCTTAGCCATTTGTTGTACCCCATGACCTCTTTTCTCCCCACTGAAAAGCCCTAACAGGCTGGCTCTGGAACACAGGACAGAGTTTGGCTGTGCTTCTTTATGCTTTAATGTGATTGGTAGTATGAACAGTAATGAAAAAAATGTACAATCAGAAGGGCAAATGCCATCCTTGGGTGTTCCCATATGCAGATATATGATGTGTGTGTAGGATATTGACTGGTATTAGCAGCATCTAATAGAAGACTGTTTAAATGTAATAGACTGCAAATTGTAAACTTTTAAAATATTACCGTATAGCTTTAGTTTTAGGATAATTGCAAATTGCTGAGAAATCTGTGCCTCTTGTGAGTACAAGCTGCTAAGGATTTCTTCTGAGCTGTGTTTTGAAACTATTGCAAAGAAATAACGTAGAAAACATGAGGTTGTAATCATCCCATAAGAAGACCATTTACATTCCTTGAACTTCATCTTGTGCTATTTCAGAAGATGAAATAATGTTGTGGTGAAGAGGAAAGGTGTGTGTTAAGAATTTGTGTCCCTAAGAGAGTAACAGCATCTGGAAAGAGGGACCAATGGGCAAGGCACTTATGTGCTGCTTCAAGCCATACCATATTTATAGGCTGAATGAATGAGCTCTGTTCTCTGAAAATGTTCATATCTGTCTGGCCTCCAGCTGAATGGAGTGGAAGGCAGGTACCAGACAAGCAGCAGCTTCCAGAAGCTGCCTTAGTGTTCAATTTCAGATATTTCTAATACACTTTCATATCAAACCCTGGTGATCCTGAACTGTTTCAAGGTACATTCTCTCGGTTTATAAAATCATACTTTTTCTAATCTATCTGCCCTATTCTTTCTCTCTGTCCACTAAGAAAACATGTGGAAAGGATTGGTGATGTCATTATGGAGCTATGGTAATGATTTACAGCTTCTGTTTCAGAGAGGTCATTGCAACTATCAGTCACTTTGTAAGGACAAATTATTTTTGTTATATCTATGTTGTTGGACTCTTTGATGGATCTTGTGGCAATTGGACATTCTATTTATTTATGTGCATATTTTTAAAAGGTTGTCAGTAGAGCTGTGAGCATTGACTGGGTACTCTTATTATAGAGTAGTAAAAATCCAAATAAAGAAATAAATCAAATGACACCTTCCTCAAATGAGAGTTACAAAATGGAGCCAACAGATATTGATAAGTAGCAGTCTTCAGAATATCTACTAAATTATCTAGTATGTGCTATGAAGTTTAAGCACAGAAGACATGAAAACAGAAGAGTTATTGTCAAAACAGCACACAGACACTTAACAACAAAAATAACAACCTTTTGTTGGCAAATGACAGCCAATCTTAGCTCTAGTGTATATCTCAATGATATGAAGCAAAGTCGTAGGATAAATAAAATGATACACGTTGCAACTTCCCAAACACTCTCTGAATAGCTGAAGAATAAAGACTAATAACTGAATTCCTGCAAAGGATAGATCCAAGGTTATTTTATTTTAAACGTAAACTTCAAATACAGTCCTACAAGCACCGTTAGGTGTAGTGCTTTTGTTGTTATGATTTCAGTTTTCACTCCAATTTCAGGTGAAAAGCTGCTTTAAACCTCTATAATCATGATGTTAAGGTGAATCAAAGCCAGTCCATGGTACTAAGTGTGATAACCAGTTGCAGGTTTTGCAGGATCTTGCAGTGGGTTGGTTGACATATTTTGCAGAAAGCTAAGGTATATCTTCTCTCCCTTTTATGGCATACTAGTGCTATTATATGTCACCAGGAAGAAAGTTAGAATATTATAAAACCATAAGAGTCAACTGGAGCATGCCAGTGACTACTCAGGGAACATGAATGGCAACACAAGAATGTAATAATAAAAGGAAGCCCCAGATCATGCTTAGTCAGCAGCACTGGAAAAAAATGCCTAGCTTGGGGAAAAGAGGTGCACCTTGAGGACATACGTAAATTATAACTCAGAGGTTAAGTAGGATCTGTCTTTGGGAAAAAAGAGGAACTGTGCATGTATAAACCCATCTTTGAAAAGTATATTAAAATGTGTCCTAGTCCAAAGCCCACTGAAGACAATCATTTTTTTTCTGCTGACATGTGAGTCTTTGGATAACTTTCTTGGAGGTGACACAGTCAGCCTCAGAAGCTCAGAAATAACACTGTGGAAAAGTATGATTTCTGCGGTATTCCACAGTTTGTATAGATACAGTATTGAAAACAGCTCAGTGCTGTTAGCAATGCTTAACAATCCACAACTTGCCAGCAGTAGTTATCCTCCCCAAAGTGAATAATGTCTATACAAATTAGGGGAAAAAGTATTTATAACACACACCATATCGACTCTGACAAGAGCTTTTATAATTTAGCAGATATCTAGTATGCATTTTAAAATTAGGTCACTCTAATCTAGCTAATTGCAGTATTTTTTAGCATGGTAGACCAATCCAAACTACTATATAAATAATGTCTTTTTTAAAATTTAGCTAAACATTTTATGTATTTACTTACACAAAAGTTCTCTAAGGATATGTTTTACTGGTTCAGATAGCCTCAACAAACATTTTAAAGCTGAAAAACTGAAATAGCAAAATATAAAATTCAGGGAGTATAAAAGGTCTGAATAAAACTGCCAGAGCACAGAATCTCATAGCGAAGGCTGAAGTTGTATTGTGAACTCATCTGCTTTTGTTTACCCATTGCAGTGCTTTTGGTATATATCAAAACAATATGTACAGCAATACCTAGGTACAACACAGTGAGTTAATAATGGAGCTTCAGTCTTAACTGTGAATTCCCGTGCATTAGTTCGTATATTGCCGATATAGATGGGGTTTTGTGGTTTAATACATAGCAGCACATAGAGTGTCAGCTGGAAATCCATTTCACAGTTGTGGAACAATATACAGAATACAATAAACCCATTCCCACCTTCCCATTCCTTTCTTACAGTAGGAAGCCAACATTTAGAAACCCATAGCAAACAAACACCTGCTAAGCATAAATCACAGGCATGAACACAGCACTGGACAAGTTCAGGGAGATATGATGGGAGAAAAATCCATGAAGAACCTTAATATTCATTAGGAAAACCTAACATTTATTTCACAAACTGACAGGTGGCCAGCGAATCGACTTCAGAACAGCCATAAAGAGAGAACTGGTTATTATGCTAGTAAAATTTAAACAGCAGAGCTTTTTAATAAGCTGCACTCTGTTAGGAGTACACTGAGGGAACCCAAGCAGGAAAAAGCAATAATCACATCTAGCAATAACAAGAAGATCGACTAATATCCATCATAATTTTTTCCTATTTTGCTTCTGCCTATTAGCATGACAAATAGTAGAAGCAGAAGCAGCTTAACAAGATACTAAGCAAAACAGGTGCAGAAACAAAGGCATCTTCCACTTGGAGAGTCAACATTTTTCTTTGGAAAAACAAAACAAAACAAAACAAAACTTATTTGTTCTGTGCAGGTTGGAGCCTAGGTTGCCCATTGTTGTTACCCATTGTGTGATGTGTGCATTATTTTATCTCTTCCTGCAGAGTTTGGTTGTGACATACATAACACATGTGCCCATAAAGTTACCCAGAAATGCACTAAAAAGATTCAATATATGTCATAGCAAGCATATTTCTTTGTTAATTCCATAAAGACAGTCTGTAGAAGCCAAGTCTCCTACAATTTTTGTGTCCGCAGTGGGAGAAAACGGCACATTGCATGCTATCATTATCACAGAATTACAGTGTACTGTGTAATACCATTACTCTTGCCAGAGAATGATAGTGGAAATGGCAATGCCCCATTACTAATGCTTAATGTATGACCAATCAGAAGCTGAAAATCATATGACCAGTGGCAGCTTATGCCATCCCATCAGTTAGTAAATTGGATGCAGTTTGTCAGATGGACACAATATCCCTCCACTGTAGGTGGTCTCTGTTTCATTAGGTTTCAGATTGATGGGAGTGAACAATAATCCAAAAATGTGCAATAGGTACATCAACCTCATTTTTCATTAACAGTGCTTCCCAAACACATTGGAAGCAGGTACAAAACATAGATTTTGTTTGGCTTACTTTGATCCATGCAGAGACTATTGGGTTTCTGACTTCGCTGCTGGAGGCTTATGGTTTCAGTTAGCAGAACCTGGTACAGCAACTGGATGAGGTGTTTTTGATATAATCTCGTAATTTCAGTATGATGCAGAAATAGTGGGTGGCAAAGCTCCTTTTTTTTTTTCCTTAGGAAGTGATGAGTAGCCAACATTCTATTTACATATAAGGCATTAGTGTTGCTAGAGCAGCTTTCTAAATTACATGGTAGGTGCAAGAATGGTAGTGATTTTTTTGGTATTTCACAAGAGATACAGATATGTAGCTGCATTTTTGCTGCTTCTAAAAGAAACTGTATTTCTTAAAGTCTCTCCCAAGTTTGTTGAAATGATATACAAAGCAGCTACTAGAGTATCTTACACATATTTGGCTTACAGGGGTATGTTTTTGTTCATAGTGAAATAAATTAAAGCAGTATATTATGTTGCTCAAATTCTGGGTAATTGAAATTAAGGTATTTTTAAAGCATGGTGCTTTGGACCAATGGAAATAATGTAAGATTTATAAGGATGGCAGAAAACTGATATTAGATATTACTACAGATGAGTGGGAACTGCTATCATCAGAACGGATATAACACCACATGCTTTCACTATCTTTGGTTGGTAGAGTTTTCCCTCTAATTTTTATATTGAAGACGTGTACACAAATTATTAAAAAGTTAAACATACTTAGTTTTAAAAATAAAATCAAAGATCTAAATACAATCTTATAAAAGAAATATCCATCAATTTTCTCTTATTTAAATTAGTTTTTATGTTACCATGAATGAGTCATATTATGTAGAAGTACATATACTGTAAATCATGTAACTTAAAACTATGTATGTAGTCAAAATGGCCAATATGACTTGCCCTTTAGATGCCTTCCTTATCTCAATTTTACAAGTTTCCATCCACAATATTTCATTGTGTCGCTGAAAAAGGTACTTCTTGGTGCTGAAGATTTAAAGAAAGCTCTTCAGTTGAACAGCGTGAACGTGAGCACTGTTCTATATGGGGCTGAGGGAGGGGGATGTCTGTGTGTGCATGTATTTGGCATGAATTTATATGGAATATATTAACTCAGGGTCTCACATCATGCCATCTTTTCAACAGTATTTCTTACTATTGTTTAAGAATATCTTTTTGCTTTTATGCTTTTCTGTAGTTATCTAACATAACTGGGCAACTTTTCTTCTGAAGTTCTAAAACATGTGTCCGTTGCCCTGGTTTTTCAGCCTTGAGCATATCTCTTTAATATATCACTTTCAAGATGATGATACATTGATATTCTGCTTTAATTAGTGTCATGAAAGAGAAAAAAGCCCTTCAAATGTCGATGGTTTGCAAAAGTTGTTGGAGCATCTTCTTAAAGCAAATCTGAAGGACTGGCCCTCACAATTTTTTTTTTTAACTTTCACATGATCCTATTACAGGAGTTTTTTTGTAAACTCGTGTTATAAACGATTATTTTTAGTTAAGAGAAGCACCAGGAAAGATTAAAAAATGGATATAAAGACATTTTGGTTCTTGATCTTCTTTCTTCTCATCTCAACCTTTAGAAAGTCTTGCTGGAAGAACACAAGGAACAGCAGGAAGGTTTCTAACAGATCTTTGAGACCTCCTTGCAGTCAGATCCCAGGGGAGCTAGAACAGTATACCTCTGTGGTTCAAAAACTCTTTGGGCCAGAAAAAGGGGCCTTTATCTGCTGACATTTCAAACATATTCAATCAAATATTGATCTAGAAAATCAGCCACTTTTTCTCTAGCAAAGAAATTAAATTAGTGCTACCTACTGAAGATCTACAAATGGTTCTCCTGAAGATAATGATAGTACCCTAGGCTATTTGTAGGATCAAAAGTTTTTATGGACACCAAACTGATTTAATATTTTCTGTAATGCATGGAGAAAAAAGGGTGAAAGATCTGCTTGCCAATAGTAATGTGCTGGAGATTATCTCATGTGGCGAGTCCTTGCATCAAGGAGCCAGGTTTCAAATCCATCTCATCTTTGGATTAAAAGAAACAGAATGTAGCCCATTTCACCTTACAGAAAGATTTTCATCACCAGAAGCAGATGATACCTCTTATTTAAGTTGACTCTGGTAGCACATGCTCCTCTAGCTCATAAACATTGCTTGTCTCTGTTGCATTCTGCTTTCAAGATGTCTCTGAAGTTGCTTTGAATCAAGTGAGAAGTCTCTTCTTCATACTCTGAACACTAATATATCAAAAAACACGTCTTGTGTACTAATGGGATAAAGATCCCATTAATAAATAAATAGTATTATTAATATAATAATATATACTATAATAGTATTATTAATAAATAAATAGTATTATTGAAACATTTTCATCATTTTTGTTATGAAAAAGGTAGTCTTTACAAAAGACTTAAGGGCTTAATAATTTAATTAGAAATTTATTCTATGAATTTACTGGAAAAAATAATGAAGCATTAGTTTTTATTGAAGTGTTTCTTAAATTCTTACCCATAAAATCATGTCTTGGGGATTTAACTACATTGACACAAGTAACTGAATTGTTACTGGCTGAATTAATAAAGGATGGATTTTTCATTTCTCACTTCTTCACAAGAGAGAGAGAGGTATATAGATTTGACGATTTGAGATTCTGGCAGTTTAAATTTATTACTGGACCTGTATAATTGGACTAATTTTATGCACAGAGAAGAGGCATTTGGTATAAATTTTGTAAATGTATGAAAGTATCTCAGAAATTTTGAAGGATTTACTTCAAAAAGAATCAGTTAAGCAGATTAGAAGTTCCAAACTTTTCAGTTTGTGCCCATTGCCTTTTGTCCTGTTAGTGGGCACTACTGAGAAGAGTTTGGCTCCTTATTCTTCATTTGCTTCGGCCAGGTATTTATGCACACTGATACAATCCCTCATGGGCCCTCTCTTCACTAGGCAGAACAGTCCCAGCTTTCTCAGCCTCCTCTCATATGAAGAGATGATCCTAAATCATCGGGTGGCCAAAAAAAAATGAGCTTACATATCTTCAAGCTGCTTTCCAGGGAATTTAGAAGCAACAAAAAATAATGTGCGACTTTTTCACTAGAATTTTTCTAGCAGTGATCTTGTATACAATCAATTAGTCAAAAAGAGGGAGAGACTCGTTTTAAAAGGATCCTTCGTGTAAAAATATTTCTGTTCTGCATACTGAGCTTTCAGTTGTTCCAAAAGATCCAAAAGTCACTTTCATGGAAGAAAATTCTATAACTTGGATTACTTGAAAATTACATAATTACCAGATGGATATGTTAATCCCATGTGTAACATTGTAAATCATGTTCCTGATAAAATAATAATATAGATTCCTTTTAAAGGAATAGGAGAGCATCAAGATGTGAAATTAAATACTAATTTAACTTAGAGGGTTAGTTTCCAATTTTAAGGAATCAGTGAAACTTTCATAGCTTTCAGTCACCTCCCTCTACTAAATCTTCAGCAAACTCAATAAATTTTCCCAGAATATTTTAGGGAGGTCAGCAAGTGGATTAAGTAATTCCCTCCATCCTCTGTTATTCATTCAATTTTTTACCTTCCAAAATATCTTTGTGCTTCAGAAAACTCATCTTGATTCAGATAGTGGAAGGCTCCAAAGTTGCTATTAATTTCACTTTCATCTTCAGGCATAGCAGGACACCAGCAGAGCAGGGTCTCATCTTTCAGGGGAAAGACAGGTAGTCCTGACATACCTGTCTACAGTCTGGTTACTTTCAGAGTAGTATTATGGCCCATTCTATAGCCCTCATTGAACTGATAACTTGCTCTCAAGGGACAGAGAACCAAGGAAATCTGCTAGTTAGAAATACAGAGAATTTTTATGTTTGAACAACTGCAAATCCTTCCTTACAGGAACAAGAAACTTAGCCTCCCAGTACTGGTAATGATTTTGCTTGCCAGACTATCCTAGGGAGCAATTACATGTCAGGTGGGGAAACAGGTTGCTTGTTTGCTTCTGAAAATGAAACCTTGCAGGGCTAAAAGATCCTCCAAGTGTGCTGAGTGTCCTCTCAAACGTAAATGACAAATAAGGGGAGCAACCCAAACTGAAGGAATTCAATAACCCTTTCAGACAAACTTTCTAAATAAAGACCCACACTGACACATCCAAAGTTCTCAGAATAACAGACACTAAAATTAGTATAATATAAATACTACTCTTAAATGAACCAGATCTGGTAAGCAGAAATTGCGTTTTTCTCATTTTTTTTTTATCTACAACAGGATGTTCCCAAATCAATTTGTCTGCTAGAACTCATTGAACAAAATAAAATGTGGATAAAGCTAAACTGCTTAATCATTTAAGTCTAACCTTTCAAACCCTCAAAAAATAAAATAAAATTAACTAGTCCCAAAGCCAGAGGCACAACTAGAAATTTCATGCTCAACAAAGTTCCTGTAACTTGCAGTCAAAAAAGGTTTCCTAGTTCTTGTCATGAATCAATCTGACTAGGAGACATAAAAAGGAGGAAGAACTGAATTCTCTGTTTTCACTGTGGTAGAATTTAACATCCAAGTGCCATGATATTCTGCAATAGGAGTGGCATAGCTTAATATATTTATTAATGAACTGGAAAAAGGGATGAGCACTGAAGTGATGGCATTTGCAGGTGACTCAAAATTATGCAGGTTAATCAAGTCCAGAGAGGGTAATAAGAAGCTTCAGAAGAAAATAAACAAGTTAGGTAAATGATCGACCTGATGGCAGATTAAATTCAATGTTGATATATGCAAATTAATGTACTTTGCAAGGTGTTTTTTTTTTTTTAATCTATTTTTACACCTTACTGAGTTCTAAATTAAATGTATCAAAGGAATAGGACCTAAATAGCATTGCCAAGAGTGCAATGAAGTCTTCCACCTGGCATGTAGCTACAGCAGAAAATTTTGGTACAGGAAGGGACCATAATATGAAAAACTCTAATGTCATTACATCAGTTGTCCTCCACACTTAACACACCATGTATGGACCTGGTCTCCAACTGCAAACAGAAGTTTTGCAAAATTAGAAGCAACTCAGTTATATTTGGCAAGAATGACAGAGGATGAAAAGAAAATATTGAAACAAATGGCATCACCAGCTTTGCAGAAAGGCTACATTAGAGATACGATAAAATATTATGAAATAATGTCTTGATAGGGTCTTGTCATGTATGATAAGAACACAGTGAAATTTAAAGCAGAAGACATGCTTCTCACTTACTGTGGAGCTTGTCGCTACAGGATGTTAGTTTGGCAAAAGTCGAGAGAGGTATTAGAGGTATTAGACTTTTATATGAACACAGAGATCTTAATTTAATTTATTTTATTTTATTATTTTTTTTGGTGTAACAAAGATAATGCTTCAGGAATTGCTTCCATCTATTATATAGAGAGTGTAGTCATAGTTTTCTTCAGATTATTTCTTCAGTATGACAATCCCCCATTAAAAACATCTGTAGTAAGATAAATAATAGAAAAATTGAGAGATAAAGTAATAAAGAGGATAAGAGATGTTATGTAAATAGAACCTAAATGCAGGTAATGTAGTTTTATAATTTCAGTATGGGTCAGCTGTGCTTTAATTATCAGCTGAATTTAGTTGAATTAGTAGACTACAAACAGGAAGTACAGAGTGCTGTAGAGCTCTCCTTGAGTTAATTTGGTAGCATACTAGTACTTTTGAAAAATGCTCTTAGTATTACTTATGGAGAGTTTTCACTAGTTTGTGTAAGGTTGATTGCTATTGAAATGGAATACATATAAGCAATTAACAGTAAGCAGTGCTTTACTGTAGCCAGTGGAGAAACTGTATACTGCACACTGGGTGAACATGAAGCTTAATAAATAGAAATTCCAAGGGATTTTCACAGGTTTAGTAGAGTGGTGACATATGTTATCATCTTGCTCACCACAGACTGGAATATGATTTTACACTGTCATGTCACATCGGCCCATGATAACCAGAAGTCATTTATTTCCTAAGAAAATAGTAACTGGATATGACAACCTGTGTTGCCTTGTGGTGATGTTATGGTAGTATTTACTGATAATGTGAAGTGTAACTTGTGTCATCTTTCATATTTCTTCAGTAGAAATTCAGATCATTAGTAAGTTAAAAATAACAGTCCAGCTTTTGTATTCTTTTCTGTTTGTTTAGAACAATAATAATAACTTCTGTCAAGGGCATAAATCTTACACTAAAATGATGTAGGAATTCTCAAATTAAGAATTAATATATGTACAGAGGACAATAAATAATTAGACTGCTTTGTAATTATACAATTCCTCATTATTTAGGTATTTTTTTGGGCTGTGGCAGGGAAGGAGGTATCTATTTATCTATCTGTTTATCTATTAGTCTGTCTTCTGGGTCTCTTCTGCTTTTATTTTTCTATTCAGTACATATTTGTTATATTTTCATGCTGTGGAATCTAAAACGAGACCTCCGTTAAACAAAGAAAGCATAGTTATCATTTTGTTTTTATTTTCCCCAGAAAATATAAATAATTAAGCTTAACTTCAAATAAAAAAATAAAGTAAGCCTTCCTACTGTACTACAATCTTTTTTCCTTTATGGTTTTCCAGCAGAATTGTAATTCTGTACTCTTGCTAAGATACGATGCTAGGGATTATCACATAAGAGTTCTCTTCATTTTAGTCCTTTTGCAAGATGGATGCAGTGGATGTATACAACACAATTTAAAAGGCTTTTCATCAGGTTTCATTCTTGATTTCTACTGTAAATTCAACAAGCTACAGTAGTTTAATGCAGAAGCGTAGATGTCCATAAAAAGCTAGAGGGAACGGTGTATGTTATAATGCTGTTATAAAACTGTCCATGATATTAACACAGACTGTATATTAAATACACAAAACTGTTACAATAACTTGAAGGTTGAGACAAACTCATGAAAACAAATAAATTCTTCAGGACACTAGGCAAAAGGCTGTTCTTGGAAGAAGATTTAAATACAGTTACACAGTAGTCCAAATTAACTCCCCCAAATAAAAAAGCATTCTCCCACTAGTCATGTAGAGTAAAACCATGCACAAAATAGGTTCTCCAGGGAGGTTTTTCACCTTCATCTAAGTTTGGGAACCAAATTTATGATGGGGGGAAGGCGATCTCGTTGCGTATAAGAGTGAAAGGATGCTCCACAGAGCAGTTCAGAACCAAAGCCTAATCCAGGTGCTCTCAGTCACTGTGCAGGAGCCTTTCTCTCTGCATTGATTATACAGGAAGCCCTTGGAGACTAACCTCCTCACTAAGACTGCATTCTCTGTTTATTATTGAAAATCAGGAAGAATGAATACTTCCCTATTGCCTGCAACATTCATACCATTGGCCCTCCGAGTGTGGCAAATCATGTGAAAACACAATTGCAAAAACTGCATATAAAAATGGTATAAGCCACAAATTTGTGCTAAAGCTCTGTACATAGTTTACATTATTATAAATCCAGAACAACTCCAGGGATATGCATAAGACAATTTACCTTAGTTTATGAAGAAATTGTCCTACGTTACATGAAGGGGAAGTAAGATCTTCTGTTATGAACAAGAACTGTTCTGAGTGTAGTGATTGAAGACAAATTGAATGGTTGTCCTGTCAACCTGATAACGATTTGCAACCTTGATTTTTTATTATTTTTTTTTAAGCATAAACAGCCTCATTAGTGGGGTTTTGTTATTTATCATAAAGAATCCAAGAAAGAATAGCTGTTGGTTATTTCCAGTTGGTCTTCTTTTCTTTTCTTTTCTTTTCTTTTCTTTTCTTTTCTTTTCTTTTCTTTTCTTTTCTTTTCTTTTCTTTTCTTTTCTTTTCTTTTCTTTTCTTTTCTTTTCTTTTCTTTTCTTTTCTTTTCTTTTCTTTTCTTTTCTTTTCTTTTCTTTTCTTTTCTTTTCTTTTCTTTTCTTTTCTTTTCTTTTCTTTTCTTTTCTTTTCTTTTCTTTTCTTTCCAGGCTGGATGGGGCCTTGGCCAACCTGATCTAGTAGGTGGCATCCATGTATATGGCAGAGGAGTTAGATGATCTTTAAGGTCCCTTCCAACACAAGCCATTCTATGATTCTATGATTTTTTTTACCAGTTAACTCTGGAAAAAACATAAATATTGCTTTTAGTTGTATTAATTGAAAACAATACTATCGACTAAATGATATATTTTGGGATCCAACAGGCTTCTAGCAATTCAAGAGTTTTTAAAAATTTCACTTCTAACTGAAGTTGTTGGAGCAACAGTAATGACAGGGAACATGCAATTCTGAAAACTAAACCCAGTGAAGGTATTTGTCTCAGAAGCATTAAACACAAAGCTGGGAGGATTGGCCGGCACGCCAGAAGGCTGTGCTGCCACTCAGCGAGACCTGGACAGGCTGGAGAGCTAGCTGGGCAGGAAGAAACCAGATGAGGTTTAAAAAAACCAAGTGGGTAGAGTCTTGCACCCAGGAAGGAGCAACTGCATGTATCAGTACAGGCTGGGGGATGACCTGCTGGAGAGGAGCTCTGCGGAGAAGGACCTGGGGGTCCTGGGGGATGACAGGTTGGCCATGAGCCAGCAGTGTGCCCTGGTGGCCAAGAAGGCCAACGGGATCCTGGGCTGCATTAAAAGGAGCACGGACAGCAGGTCAAGGGAGGTGATGCTGCCCCTCCACTCTGCCCTGGTCAGGCCTCACCTGGAGTACTGTAGCCAGTTCTGGGCTCCCCGGTACAAAAAAGACAGGGATCTCCTGGAAAGAGTCCAGCGGAGAGCCACAGACAGGATACGGGACCTGGAGCATCTCCCCTAGGAGGAAAGGCTCAGAGACCTGGCTCTGTTCAGCCTGCAGAAAAGAAGACTGAGAAGGGATCTTATCTAGAAACACCTGGGGTGTGGGAGACACAGGGATATGGCCAACCGCTTTTCAGAGGTCTGTGGGGACAGGACAAGGGGCAATGGCCACAAAATGGAGCACAGGAAGTTCCGCACCACTACGCGAAAGAACTTCTTCACGGTGAGGGTGACGCAGCACAGGGACAGGCTGCCCAGGGAGGCTGTGGAGTCTCCTTCTCTGGAGATATTCAAGGCCCGTCTGGACGCCCACCTGGGCAGCCTGCTATAAGGAACCTGCTTTGGCAGGGGGGTTGGACCCGATGATCTCTGGAGGTCCCTTCCAACCCCTACAAGTCTGGGAAACGAGCCCCACAACGCCTAGCTTTCTCTATCTTCTGTTTAACCTATTGGAGTAACGGCTCCATTAATACAATGTTTCCACAGGCTTCTCACACTTGGATTACCCCTAACAATTGAAAACAGGAAGATGCAGTCTTTCTAGACCTGGCTTGCATCGATAAGAACCCCTGCTTTTGAAGACGACATCGAACGGCGAGTTGCGTAGCGGGGCCTTGGTCCTTCCACAGTCCACAGACTCAAAAGTTTGCAGAGCGGAAGCTTTGCAGAGCTGCACGAACACTGAAGATCCAGTTCTGCAAGAAGCTGATGCCAAAACTACATGGCACTGGGCAGTTTGGGTGAGGAAGAAAGAGACTGGCATTCTCACGGTGCATGGTTTAACCGAGTTTAGTCCTGTGGGCTGTGTCAACAGAACTGGCTTTGGTTTGTACCCTTGCAGGACACTGAGGACCCAATTTCAGGTCTGTGGGCAGCACGGCTAAGCGGGCAGTGTACTCTGTGTCACCGGGGACAGAGGAGGGATCGACTGATGGGCAATGTCAGTGTGCCCTGCACAATGCTGCCGCCACCTTGCTGGAGCAGTTGGCGTGCTCCTAGCGCCAAAACGTGCCTCTTGGAGGGCCGGGGGCAAGGCGAGGCAGAGCTCCAAGAGGAGGTGGTGTCAGGAAAGCCTCATGGCTCCTGCCAGGCACTGCGCCAGGCCTCAGCCCTGGGAGGCCAGCCCCGCCCTGCGGCCTCCTGGCGCCCATCGGCTGCCACAGCTCCATGCTGCCTAGCAACAAGCGCCAGCGGCCTCGCTACTGGCTGCGCCCAGAGGCGCCAAGGCAGGCGGCCAATGGGGCGGCGCCTGGCCGTGATGGAGCAGAGATGTCACAGGGCAGGGTGGCTGACATAGTGCTGGGTGTGCTGGGGCTGCGGCACTCCGGCGATGGTGGCGCACAGGCGAGGCGCGGCCTTTGCGCTGCTCGTGGCCCCTGAGGAGTGCTGCTGTGTGCAGCTCTCGGTGTTGTCTTCACTGGGTGACCCTGCAGGAGGGTGTCGTCGTGCACCTTTCGGTGTTCTTATTGCGGCAGCCCTGAGGAGATCTGCACCATCCAGCCTTTGGTGTTCTTCGCCATGTTTTCCCTGAGGAGAGCTTCAACAATCAGCTTTTTGTATTTTCTTCACTGTGGCGCTTGAGGAGTAATTCTTCGTGGAGCTTTTTGGGGTTTCTTCACCTTGTGGTCCCTGAGGAGTTCTTCATCGTTCAGCTTTTCGGGATCTCTTCACCACGTTTCCTCTAAGGAGAGCTTCATCGTCCAGCTTTTGGTGTTTCTCCACTGCAGCCTCTGAGGAGTGTCTTCTTGAGCAGCTTTTGCTATTTTCTTCACTACATCGCTGAGGATCTTTTCATCGTGCAGCTTTTGGGGGTTTTCCCCACACCACGTTTCCCCAGAGGAGAGCTTCAACAATCAGCTTTTTGCATTTTCTTCACTGTGGCGCTTGAGGAGTAATTCTTCGTGGAGCTTTTTGGGGTTTTTTCACCTTGTGGTCCCCGAGGAGTTCTTCATCGCGCAGCTTTTGGGCTTCTCTTCACTTTGCGACTCCGGAGGAATGCGTCATCGTGCAGCTTGTGGTCTTTTCTTCACTACGGCCCTGAGGAGTTCATCGTACAGCTTGTGGTGTTTTCTTCTACTCGGCCACATTTTGGTGTTGTCTTCACTACGGCCCTGAGGAGCTCTGCACCATCCAGCCTTTGGGGTTCTTCGCCGTGTTTTCCCTGAGGAGAGCTTCATCATGATGCTTTTGGTGTTGTTTTCCCCTCCCAGCCCCTGAGAAGTGCTTCATCTTCTAACATCTGGTGTTTTTTTTTCTCATTCTAGGCCATGAGGAGTGCTTCTGCATGCAGCTTCTGGCATATTCTTCATTGCGGCCCATGAGGAGTTCTTCATCGTTCAGCTTTTCGGGATCTCTTCACCACGTTTCCTCTAAGGAGAGCTTCATCGTCCAGCTTTTGGTGTTTCTCCACTGCAGCCTCTGAGGAGTGTCTTCCTGAGCAGCTTTTGCTATTTTCTTCACTACATCGCTGAGGATCTCTTCATCGTGCAGCTTTTGGGGGTTTTCCCCACACCACGTTTCCCCAGAGGAGTGCTTCATCAATCAGCTTTTTGCATTTTCTTCACTGTGGCGCTTGAGGAGTAATTCTTCGTGGAGCTTTTTGGGGTTTCTTCACCTTGTGGTCCCTGAGGAGTTCTTCATCGTTCAGCTTTTCGGGATCTCTTCACCACGTTTCCTCTAAGGAGAGCTTCATCGTCCAGCTTTTGGTGTTTCTCCACTGCAGCCTCTGAGGAGTGTCTTCTTGAGCAGCTTTTGCTATTTTCTTCACTACATCGCTGAGGATCTTTTCATCGTGCAGCTTTTGGGGGTTTTCCCCACACCACGTTTCCCCAGAGGAGAGCTTCAACAATCAGCTTTTTGCATTTTCTTCACTGTGGCGCTTGAGGAGTAATTCTTCGTGGAGCTTTTTGGGGTTTTTTCACCTTGTGGTCCCCGAGGAGTTCTTCATCGCGCAGCTTTTGGGCTTCTCTTCACTTTGCGACTCCGGAGGAATGCGTCATCGTGCAGCTTGTGGTCTTTTCTTCACTACGGCCCTGAGGAGTTCATCGTACAGCTTGTGGTGTTTTCTTCTACTCGGCCACATTTTGGTGTTGTCTTCACTACGGCCCTGAGGAGCTCTGCACCATCCAGCCTTTGGGGTTCTTCGCCGTGTTTTCCCTGAGGAGAGCTTCATCATGATGCTTTTGGTGTTGTTTTCCCCTCCCAGCCCCTGAGAAGTGCTTCATCTTCTAACATCTGGTGTTTTTTTTTCTCATTCTAGGCCATGAGGAGTGCTTCTGCATGCAGCTTCTGGCATATTCTTCATTGCGGCCCATGAGGAGTTCTTCATCGTTCAGCTTTTCGGGATCTCTTCACCACGTTTCCTCTAAGGAGAGCTTCATCGTCCAGCTTTTGGTGTTTCTCCACTGCAGCCTCTGAGGAGTGTCTTCCTGAGCAGCTTTTGCTATTTTCTTCACTACATCGCTGAGGATCTCTTCATCGTGCAGCTTTTGGGGGTTTTCCCCACACCACGTTTCCCCAGAGGAGTGCTTCATCAATCAGCTTTTTGCATTTTCTTCACTGTGGCGCTTGAGGAGTAATTCTTCGTGGAGCTTTTTGGGGTTTCTTCACCTTGTGGTCCCTGAGGAGTTCTTCATCGCGCAGCTTTTGGGCTTCTCTTCACTTTGCGACTCCGGAGGAATGCGTCATCGTGCAGCTTGTGGTCTTTTCTTCACTACGGCCCTGAGGAGTTCATCGTGCAGCTTGTGTTTTCTTGTTCTACTCGGCCCTGAGGAGCTCTGCACCATCCAGCCTTTGGGGTTCTTCGCCGTGTTTTCCCTGAGGAGAGCTTCATCACAACAATTTTGGTGTTGTTTTCCCCTCCCAGCCCCTGAGGAGTGCTTCATCTTCTAACATTTGGTGCTTTTTTTTTTTTTTCATTCTAGGTCCTGAGGAGTGCTTCTGCGTGCAGCTTTTGGCATATTCTTCATTGCGGCCCACGAGGAGTTCTTCATCGTTCAGCTTTTCGGGATCTCTTCACCACGTTTCCACTTTAGGAAAGCTTCATCGTCCAGCTTTTGGTGTTTCTCCACTGTAGCCTCTGAGGAGTGCCTTCTTGAGCAGTTTTTGGTGTGTTCTTCGCTACGGCCCTGAGGAGCTCTTCATCGTGCAGCTTTTCTGGTTCTCTTCACTTTGGCCCTTGAGGATTGCTTTGTCGAGCAGCATTTGGTGTTTTCGTCACTGCGGCCCTGAGGAGTTCTGCACTATCCAGCCTTTGGGGTTCTTCTCCGCGTTTTCCCTGAGGAGTTCTTCATCATGCCAATGTTGGTGTTGTTTTCACCTTCCAGCCCTTGAGAAGTGCTTCGTCTTCTAACATTTGGTGTTTTTGTTCTCTCATTCCAGGCCCAGAGAAGTTTTTCATCGTGAAGCTTTGGGTGCTTTCTTCACTACGGCCCTTGAGGAGTTCTTCATCGTGCAGCTTTTGGTGTTTTCTACAGTGAGGCGCTTTTTGGCATCTCCCATGTCTGCAGCCAGACCGACAGCTCCGTGCCTGACGTATGAAGAAGCACATTCTTCTGTTTGTTTTCAATCTGCCAACCGATCATTTCCTGTAGAGCTGTCTTTTTTGTACTGGGAGGTGCCATGTTCTGTCATGCTGCTATAAATCTCTTTCAAACCATTTCCGAGTTCTCTTGCCTCATGTACTGGGTTTACGTGGCAAGGTTTTGGGAGCGGGGGGGCCATCAGGGTGGGTTCTGTGAGAAGAATCCAGAAACTGCGCCATGGTAGAGAAGGGCCCGCTGCTGGCCACAGCCAGCCCAAGAAGCGCTGTTGTTTGCGCGCGCCTCTGAGAGGCCAGATTTAAGAAAGGTTAAAAAGATAAATAAAAAATTGCTGCGGAAGAGCAGCTGGGAGAGAGGGAGGAATGAGAAACAGCCTTGCAGACGCCAAGGTCAGTGAAGAGGGAGGGGGAGAGGTGCTCCAGGCGCCAGAGCCTGCAGCCTGTGCTGAGGACCACGGTGAAGCAGGCTGTCCCCCTGCAGCCCATGGTGTACCACGGTGGAGCAGGGTTCCACGCTGCAGCCCACGGAGGAGACCCCGGTGGAGCAGGGGCAGAGAGCGACCGAGAAGGAGCGGCGGAGACAAAGCGCTACAGACTGACCGCAGCCCCCATTGCCCCGCTCCCCTGAGCCGCTCGGGGGGAGGAGGTGGGAGAGGGTGCACCGGGGGGGGAAAATCTTACTGTCTCCCTACTCTGAGTCTGCTTTGCCCATCACGATACCTGCTGAGTGATCGCCCCGTCCTTATCTCAGCCCTTGAGCCCTTGGCATCGGATTTTCTCTCCCTTTCCCTTTCAGGAGGGGGAGTGAGAGAGCGGCCGGGCTGGAACTCGGCTGCCCACCCAAGTAAAAGCACCACACAGTAACACCTAAACTAAAGTCCCTTTGCTGCAACAGAAGTCCTTTCTTCCTTGTCCCACATCTATGGCCTGGGGAGAAGTTTGCTCGCTTTTTATTTGCAGCATCCTTCTCCACAGCTCGGTTCTGCCTGCTCTTGACATTAAAGCCTTAGTCCAGTAATCCAATGGTTAATCCTTCCTTAGAGACCATGTTTCCTAGAAGTCTGATCCTAAGAAGGGTCGTTCTTAGCATCGCTTCCTGGGTTCCTTGGGTGCTTTCTGCTTGGTGTGTGTGTTCCTTGAAATACAATCCTCAGAAAGGGACACAATCTCAGTGGAAAATTTCACAGTAGACCCCACGCTCTGGATAGAGCAGTCTTCCATCAGCCGCTCCCTCTCACCTTCTTCAATCTGCTGGTGGGAGCACGAGGTGGAGGGTGTCGAAGGCTTTCTGAAGGCGACACGTGGGGGTCTTCCCTGAGCGAGGTGTCCCGCTCTCAGAGAAGGAAACGGCTTTGTTGTTTGTTTCTCACCATCGGCACTTTGTTGCAGTTTCAGCTGTGATTGCCTAACTACACATAACCTACTGGATTATTTCTTTGAGTGTTTTTGCAGGAGTGGACATTTAACTCATTAGTTCAAATAGTGAGATCACGTTCATGCCATTCACTTACTTTTCAGCCGAATGCAACTTTTCATAGCATTTGCTAGCGTTGCAAGGGCCCAGCCATGACCGCTCTCCTCTTAAGGCACCCCCAGTGCTAAGGAGACGGGGAAAGACTTTGGGAGTGCATTTTGTGTCTTCCCAGTGGGATGCCGATGCGCTAAACTTCTCTATCACGGAGCGTGATGTGAATCTCCAAACCAAGCAACAACAACACAACAAAATCCAAAGGCTCTTGCTACTGTCTCCCATGATATCCTGCTAACAAAGCTGACAAAGCCTGGGACAGAAGAGCGGACTGTAAGGTGGGTTGAGAACTGGCTGACTGGCCGAGCTCGGAGGGTGGTGATCGGCGGCGCAGAGTCCGGTTGGAGACCTGTGACAAGCTCAGGGGTCGGTGCTGGGTCCTGTCTTGTTCGACAGCTTCATCAACGACTCTGATGAGGGAACAGCGTCCGCCCTCAGCAAGTATATGATACATATACGCTGTATCAGACGCTGGTGATACAAAGCTGGGAGGAGTGGCTGGCATGCCAGAAGGCTGTGCTGCCATCCAGCGAGACCTGGACAGGCTGGAGAGCTAGCTGGGCAGGAAGAAACCAGAGGAGGTTTAACAAAAGCAAATTGCACCTGGGAAGTGTTATATATGCAGTGGTAATTTGTGTCCAGAAGATGGTTGATATTAATAAAGAAGGGGGAGATGTGGGAGTGTGGCCATGGGGGTCAGCAAACCCCGTGGTTAATGATAACAGTAGACTCTTAACGATGAGGCCATCAGGAATGTAAAAGAGCTTAGAGGGAACAAAGAAGGCTGATTCAGGAGACTCCATGCACTCTCAGGGTTGCTTGTTCTCCAGCCCTTAAGGCATGGAAGTTTCTGGGTGTTTGCTGCTGTTGTTATTTGCAAAGGTGTTTGACCAAGGAAAAGTTGTTTTTCAAAAGGACTGCTGTGGGGTGAAGGGTATAAGAGGGGAGCCTGTCCTCAAGATTAAAAAAAAAAAAAAAAAAAAAAAGGCAACACGATGCGATGAAGTTACGTCACCAATAAAAATGCAGAAAGAAGGAATGAAAAGGAACAGGCTAGCAGAATGCAGACCAGGACGGGAACAGGCACATTGATCGCCTCATGAAGATCGGTTCGGCCAAACTCAGCAAACTGTTCAGAGAAGCTCGTACTGAAAGTCGCTGGAAACGGGCGCACCAGAGCTGGAGAGAAGCTCAAGCTGAGAGAAGCGGAGCCTCACACACAGCTGCCCCTCGCTGGTAAGCAGTTGCGCATTATGGCGAATCATACGTCCTTAGGAACAAAGACTGTCCTGGTAACCTGACGGCTTATTCTTCTTCTTAACAATCAGACGGTTTATGATCCTGAAATATGGCACCAAATTGAGGTCAAGGCGTGGGACTCTGCAACTAAAAACGACAAGGTTGCAGTGGGATTGCTCAGCACCTGGCGAGCAGTCTCTGAGGCCTTAAAGAGCCCTGTGGGACCACAGTCAGACACGTGTGGTTTGCCAGACAGTGAGGGAGCTGCGGGCTCCTTCACTGATCCGACTGCTACGCCATCGGCCCCTCTGCTGCTACAGCCATCGAAGGCCTTTGCTGTTCCGCCCCCTGGTGAACTGGACGTGCCTTTGGACCCAGGCCCTATTGGCCTTGCAAAGGAGATGGATATGCTTTTCTTCGATGCGGGAAGCACGGGAAACATAAGGCCCGAAGACCGAGTTGCTTAACAACTTAAAGCGAGACATATTGCTACCACGACTAGCCCTGGAATTCTCTGGTGTTTGTAATGAAGAAAAGGAATGGAAAACGGAGACTGTTACCTCATGGAACTTAAACAATTGTTTGTTACCTTTTCTGATTGTACCTATGTATAGGCGTACTCAAGTTCAGTAAGTTGTGGAACTTAAAAGATTGTTACCTTTCCTGATTGTACGTATGTATAGGCATACTCGGGTTTCGTATGTAAAAGCAATGTTCTGTATATTTAGAATGTTCGATGTTTGTGTGTGCGTGTTGGTGGAGCACAGACTCCCCGCACACCCAGCGCTGTTTACTTGCCTTTTATACCTTTTATAAATATTCCTTTTATAACTATTACTAAATACAGATTGAGTTGAGACTTCACTTATAACAGAAAGAACAACCGCATGCATCAGCACAGGCTGGGGGATGACCTGCTGGAGAGGAGCTCTGCGGAGAAGGACCTGGGGGTCCTGGGGGATGACAGGTTGGCCATGAGCCAGCAGTGTGCCCTGGTGGCCAAGAAGGCCAACGGGATCCTGGGCTGCATTAAAAGGAGCACGGACAGCAGGTCAAGGGAGGTGATGCTGCCCCTCTACTCTGCCCTGGTCAGGCCTCACCTGGAGTACTGTAGCCAGTTCTGGGCTCCCCGGTACAAAAAAGACAGGGATCTCCTGGAAAGAGTCCAGCGGAGAGCCACAGACAGGATACGGGACCTGGAGCATCACCCCTAGGAGGAAAGGCTCAGAGACCTGGCTCTGTTCAGCCTGCAGAAAAGAAGACTGAGAAGGGATCTTATCTAGAAACACCTGGGGTGTGGGAGACACAGGGATATGGCCAACCGCTTTTCAGAGGTCTGTGGGGACAGGACAAGGGGCAATGGCCACAAAATGGAGCACAGGAAGTTCCGCACCACTACGCGAAAGAACTTCTTCACGGTGAGGGTGACGCAGCACAGGGACAGGCTGCCCAGGGAGGCTGTGGAGTCTCCTTCTCTGGAGATATTCAAGGCCCGTCTGGACGCCCACCTGGGCAGCCTGCTATAAGGAACCTGCTTTGGCAGGGGGGTTGGACCCGATGATCTCTGGAGGTCCCTTCCAACCCCTTCAGTTCTGTGATTCTGTGATACACAGTGATGTGCCCTCTGCACACAAAGCTCCCTTTTAGGTCAACAGAGCAAAATAGTCACTGAACTAGTTTAGAGTCTACTTCAAGGGGAAACAAACAGCCCTAGGCTCCTTTTCCTAGACCTTAACTAACTTTACTAAAAGAGTAGGTTGTTCTTATTCAGATGAAGCCCATTCTCAAGTCTGCAGAAACAGTATCAAAAGAAATAAATAGCTCAAAACCAGCAACCCTTCCAAACTTTCTCAGTCTCCAGAAGCTACTATGGATTTATACCAGCATAAGCAATATAAATATATTTTTCTAAATTTACATTGTGGTTTTGCTCAGTGCTCTGTTAGGGACACGAGATTATTAACTGTGCTGTGCGAGTTGGCAATTTCACTCACAGTAGATAAGAATGCAGTATTAGAGTAAGTATGAAATTTCACTGTTTTAACAGTGATTTTTCAGAAACACAATGGCTCTTTAATGTGCAGTATGGACATGGACTTGGTTCAGGATAGGACAGAGCACTCAAACTTAATTTTCCAAATTATATATCTTTTTAAAGAAAATTTCACATGTCAGGGTCCCTCATTTTTGGCCTAGCACAGTACCTGGATTTTTAAATGCCCCCTAAACCTATTCAGCATTCATCTTCTCATGTCTTTTGTCTCTTGAAATGCCAGTAGAGTGCAAGTACCGATGTGCTTAGGCACAACTGTGTTGAGTTAAAGGTGGCTGCCATTTTAGATAGTCCCAAGGTCATATGCGAAATATGAAAATTTGAGCTCTTTACTGCTGGTCAGAACCTTAATATGTTCCATGACCCTACAGTAGACTCAACGTATAACATGAGAGAAGCTTAATAAATCTCTCTGTAATAAGTATGACACATTATGACAAGGAGAACTTAGATCAAGCTTATCCTTTGAAGTTTTAATGGACGTTCCAATTTGATGACAGCAACTCACCTGTGCTTGTAATAAGTTCGCAAAGCCTGCAGCAGCTCCAGTCATCTTGGACTAGAGCTTTGGACGACAATGAACTCAGGCAACTGCAAGCTTCAAAAGGCTTATTCAAATATTCCAGCTCTGCTCGTACCAGGCATTGCAGGCAAACTTTTAAATACATTTCTCCGTATCAAAGAGTATTTCTATCTTGAGCTGTTCATAATAATTTTGTTCTGTAATAAAATTGCAAAGCCTTCCAGTCTGAAAAGGATTAATCAGATATTCTCCTTTGCTCCACCCTTGTGCAAGCAAGAAGAGGGAAAAAAGAGCACAGCAGGGCAAAGAGAAAGGAAAACTGGCTCTTGGATCTGTATGCTTCTCACTGCTCTGTGTAAGTACTTCAGGTCCCAAATGGGAAGTCCACCAGACCAAAGGTAAAAAGAATACAGACACAGAGCATGACAGCAACAAATAGGCAAAGAGCTGCTGTAAGCAACACGTTCCCTTCTGTGCACTTACTGTATCTGTTAGTGCCTAATGTTTCATCTCATCCTGCATGTTCTGTGACAAGGGAGAAAGCATTTGGCTGCCAGATGCTAGCAATGAGACAGAGATCTGACATTTCAAACTGATGCAGAAGGGCATCAGGACAATGTGTAGAAGGAGAATGTTTACCTGCTTTTAGGGGGAAAGGCAAAGGGACTTAATGCATCTGCAGCTCTAATGTACCCCTAATACAGGTCCAAGTAATGTTGAATGAGGGGAGAATGATGTAAACATGTTCTCAGACAAAGATTGGAGGAAATGAGTGTTTTCTTCTCTAGAGAAAATTCTTTTAATCAAATGAGATATATATATATATATTTTTAACAAAAATTAAATGTGAGTTTCCTCAATGACTTCAGCAAGGCTTTGGATAGGAACAAGGTATCTCCTCCATAAGAAGACGTATGGTTAGGACCTTAAGTAGATGCAACAATGCAGCCAGTTATCTAAACATATTCATCTGGTGCCATTCCCAAGGCCTTAGGGCATGCTAGATAGAGCCCACCAATATTTCTCTTGCTATTTGCAGTATAAAGTGCACGTTATCCTATGGTCATGCTTTGGACAGGTTGAATTGGAAAAAATAATGGGAGACAAGAAATAATGCTAATTAAAATAACTTGTAGTGTTAAAATTTAAAGTGTAATAAATGTTACTGGAAAGAGTTTCTAAAATACATATAAATACTCTGTCACTCTGAGATGAGGGCAAAGGAGAAGATGCTACAGTGAATGCATAGAGACTGAGCCCATTTCTGGTTATGACCTGAATCTTGCAAAGCTTAGCACATATATTTAACTTTCTGCACTGCAACTCTGTTGATTTCAGTGGGACTGCCAACCATGTCTACAATCATTTGTATAATACTGTGTCTGGTAATGGGCACCTAAAGCATCAGAACTGAATTCCATTTATCTTTGCATAGGAGGGATGAAGCAGAAATAATGCTGTGTTTGTCTAGGCATTCTGTGTCATAACCACAGTGTTTTGTACCCTTTACACATACATCTCTAGGGATTAAAATTGCCTTATAAGTCCATGTACGGTTTGAAAAATCAATTATGTAATAAAGATGTAGTTCACCAACAGAAAACCTGAGGCAATCATTTTTGGAGGGCTGTTCTTCCTGTGAAAACACAGGAACCTGTCACTGTGCAGGCACAGGTCTCCTTCCCTTATCCTGTGCATGTGAGAGGCAAAGATAAGTTTGATTTCCTCAATGAGTCTTCTTTCTGGGTGAATGTGGCACCATATTATCTTGGCTTGTATTTTTCATTCCCCGTTTAACAGTTATAAACACCTTCCAACAACAAATAGGAGCAGCAGGGTAACCCAGATAAAAGAAAATTCTTCAACCCTACCAGCTTGACTCAGATTTATACGCCTGTTTCAAATTTCTGTTCCTCATTCCAAGAGTTGCAACATTTCACAAGTACCATATAATGTGCTACTTGATTGGCCTTTCCAAGGATACAGTGTGCTGCAACACATTGTTCAGGAGTTTTATAGGTATGCATCCCTTCCACTTCTGCTCTTCATTGAAAAAATATATCATGGGCTTCTCTTTCTGTGCTCTACAATCTTGACATTTCTTAATATAAGGTTGTCTTCCTAGATGTCAAACTGGTTTTGAATTATTTTACAGTGTTCTCAGTTAAAACAGTGTCATGTAAATCAATCACATCCTCAGTTTTTTTGTCAGGGACCTGCAATCTTAAAGTACAGCTTTCAAACAGAATCAGTACTGTTACTAGATTTCATTGTAGGGAAGCAATGATCAGTCTGGGATTTACTTTTTACTGTCCTAGGCAAAACCTTTGCTAATAAATTATTACCAAGGGTATGAACATTTGAACGGAGTTTTCACTGTTTAACCTTGATCCAAACTTTGCCAATTATCATTGTTAACCAAGCAAATTATTATTGTCTTGACGCACCTTTCAAATTGGAAGGGGGACAAGCAAGATGGTCAAAGCTTAAATGCAGCTCACAAGCCAAGGGGCAGAGGCCCCCCATGAGGCTTCTCACATCTTTTTCTCACAACTTAGCTGTTTCCACAGCAGTTGGATGCAGATCATGCAGCTGCCCCATATCAAATCTGACTTTGGACATCAAGAAAGAGGCTTCAGAGCTGTGCTGGTGCACACAGGGCCTTGACATACTGAACAGGTAAACGAAAAGGAAGAGCCAGAAGAGAAAATAATATTACTTTCCTGTCTTACAGACTGGGTAGCAAATCCTAGAGCTGAAGGTATTAAGTAAAAAAAAAAAAAATAGGTCTAGCACATCTTTTAAGCATACGTTTACATTTGTTTGAAGTCAGTGCTTAAAACTGCTGTGAATACAGATGGTATTACACATTTTTCAGAATCAAGGTATTTGTAATACACTTGAGGTCATGTAAGTTGTATGTGGCAGAGCTGAGAGCTGATCTTATGAAGCACTGGGCAGTTCTTCACTAAAGAATCATCCAGCTTTTTTCTTCCCTCCATTGAACAAATTCTTGCTATTTTCTTTATGATCTTAGTCATTGCAACTGGTGACCTGGCATTTCACCTAACACTCTACTGTAACCATGATACCCCCAGTTAGTGACTGGTCCTTTGAGATCTCCATCACATTACATTCCTTGAGTCCTGCTTTCACAGGCTTCAACTTTATCCTTTACGCTGGGTAAAGCAGGTGTAAATCACCATCACTGATTCCTTTCTTACTGCTGCAAAGTTTCTTTAAAGATTTTATAGAGTCCCATGGTTTATAAATGATTTCCTATGTCCTGGAGTATTAATGTCTATAGCTGGTAGTTAGAATGTCATTTATTAAACCTCTTTTGAAAAATCATCCATATGTGTTCCCACATGTTATACCATACCTACAATAATTTAGTTTTAAAGTAATTTCTGTTATTCATATAACATTAGTAAAATTTTTATTAATGTACCCTAATTTAAGGTGTCACCATTTTGTTCTCTTAAATCAATAACCCAAGACAAATTACTAGAGAAGAATTATGTTGCATTAAAATAATCCACAATTTTGGAGACTTCAAAGCTCTGATGCATGGTTGTTTCTTCTTACATCATCAATATATACAATTTTGCACTTTTTCCTCCTTTCAGATTCATAATGTGTTTCCTGTTGTCTCTTTCAATGCCCTCAAATCCTGAGGGGGGCAATCTTGTAATTACATGCATTAACTCTATTATATTGTGGACTTGCTATGATTCTGCACCCACAGAAAGAGTAGCTGCTGCGTTCTTAAATGCCAGCTACTCTTTAACTGTAAAGGCACCTACTATTTTATTGGAACTATTCTTGCTTTATTACTGTAAACAACTTTGATCATAATGATGCCATTTGAAAGAGCTGATCAAGCTGAGAAAAATGACACTACAGTCATAAAGTCATACTAAATTTTGCTATTAACATTTTATAGTGCATATAAGGAAAGCGTTCCAAGTTGCAACTACAGACAAAAGAGAAAATTAATTTTACGTAGAAATGTAGATTTAAGCATTAGCAATATACTGGTACAATCATTTGCACCATATTTTTAAACACAACAGATGACCCTCTTTGTAGATAAGAAAGCATATGGTTGTCATATCTTAGATGAATCTGTGCTTTCTCAGTGGCAAACATGAGAATATATTAAGGCCCTTATCCCTGAAACAATGGTAGAATTATTATATTAGGAAGAAAATATGTAAATGGCATATAAAACTATTTGAAAAGTTATCAGAAAGAAAACAGTTCACAGTAGAGCTCTTGGTATCTGTACTCAGATATTTCACTACAAGTGATATTTATTTTGGGCTATAAGGTAAAACAAAAAATCATTTTAGTAGAAGATATGTTGTAAAATCACAATGGAACTGCAGGTGATGGATCTGAACAGTGAAGTGGCAGCTAGCTCTGCTGTAATACAGAGTGAACTGTTTGTAATAGGGTGAAATGAAAATAAATGTTAGTTGATAAGAAAGATATGCGACTATTTTTATGTAAATTAATGAAGTTAGACATACAGGGTGGGAACCTGGCCTTTGTTAGGCATTTTTGCTCTGCTGTAATAGCTCATCCATGTCCTCAAGCAGCAGTACGTGGGAAGTCTTTGGCTGAGGGAATGCTGGTATTACTTTAATGGAAGAAATGGCAGGGAGAAAGCAGCATTACAGGAACCCTTCAATTATTTTGTGGTTTCCAACTGTAGGAACAACCCCTTTTTGATCTTTAGTTGCCCAAAGTAATGTCAGTGGCTGCAGTTCTCTATTCCATGCAATCAGAACTCTTGTCAGCCCTTCTGTCTTACTGCAGCAGTCTGAATTGGAGTACTGGGAATGGGGGGCATCTGGTAGTATGATGGTGAAGTAGAGGAGTTCCATAGTAACATATTAAGTTAGTTAGTCTTCTGTATGTAGTTTGCACCAGCGCTATACATTAAAAATAGCTTACGTAAAAAGAATGCAAGATACTGCATTGGTGGAAGCAGAACTACTGTCCACCAAGATTCATCCTGACAACACTGGCTCCCCTGGTAGTTTGTAACTCATTTTTCTTAGTGTATCATTCACTAGAATTGTGCAATTATCAGTAATTTAGCAGTGTGGTTCCTCTTGGTTAAGAAATAGCTGGATAGCTGCTATGGTGTCTCAGTGTTCTGTGATGCTGTATCTCGTCATACGCATGTAATATATTGTACATATTTATAACTGTTCTGCTGTTCGACTAATCTTTCTGAAGAGTTCCGTTTATTTCATATAAATAGCTTTGCCTTTTAATACCAAATCAGCAGCTCCATGTAGATCCCCAAATGCTTAAAAATGTCTATTTTCTAACAATCAAAGAACTCTTTTAAATAAATGTGCTATTGTGTTCCTGTAAAACTAGAATACTTTAATCATCAGGAAATCCAGAAACCTCTATAATTGACGTGTAGTTCTGTTATTGTAAAATGGTCCTAAGTTTAAGGTTGGATACCTGTTTCTTTCTCCTGCTAAATGCAAAAGTTGGTAGCTTTGGGAGTCTCCACGTCCTGGTAGCATAAGCTTTCTTTGTCTAGTTAAGCAAGCAAAGTAGCTGCCAGACAAGACTGTAAAGAATTTACTGTTTGCACGGAGAAAGAAGATTTCTTTGAAGGTTGAATAATGGCATACAAAAGAGAACACAGATAAGAGAGAAGAAGAAAAAAAGAAACACCAATTTCTGAAACAGTACATCTTGCATATGGAAACAAGGAAACAAAGCATGGGGGGTGAGAAGAGAGGAAAAGGAACAATTTTTTTCTTAATTAGGATCTAGGGGACATGACGACTTGAGGCAAGGAGCTTTGCAATGCCCCAGTCTTCTGACATTTGAGTTTGACAAATGACAGCTTGATTATACAACATCCCAAATGTCTTTATAAAGAGGAAAGATACACGTAAGTACAGATCCTGGTGTAAAGAAACACAAGTATTTCTAAGACAAACCAAAACAAACTAAACCCTAAGCAGTTCTCTGTAAAGCTATGGTGAGAAAGGCACTGATGCATGCAGAGAGACCTCCTGATTTCTTACTGACACTTTTATTCCTCTAACAGGTTTTTGTTTATTCTTCAGGGCAGAAAGGCTGCATTTTCTCTTGCCCTAAGCTAAATTCTCTAAAACTGCTAGGCAGGAAATATAATATCCAATAACCTACAATTTCTCACTTCATTATACTAATACAGTTTCACATACAATGAGACAGAAATAATGAAGAAAATATGCTGTAGCAATGAGTCTTTATGTGACTACTTTTTTAATAGAGTCTTGTAGCATGGTGCATTTTCAGGTCCTTTACACTTGATTCTTTTTTTAACTATTCTAATATATGTAATTGTATTTCATTTGATAAGAAAAATGTTGGGAAATGATCTAAAAAACTGCTAGACAATGGTCCTGATTCGTAGCTGTCATAAGAGAGCTCTCAGGGCTGCATGGGTGGTGAGCAGGGGCAGAGTATCTTTCAAGGAAAATCTTAGCCGATGCCAATGCCAGTGTCATTGATTGTTGTACTGAGGCAAGTCTGCATTAAAGAAGGGGCTGAACTTACATGAGGACTCATCGGGAAGATGGGATTCTCTTGAGTGGAATTGCTAAAAACATTGTTCTGAAGTCACACACACAAATGGCATTCATTTAGTGCTTCCTTGCTTTAAAGCAGTATCAATCCTAGCATCATATATGCCTTGTAACAGGCACAGACATGAGACTTACAACAGAAACCTCGCTGAGGACTGTTGGCTAGTGCTTCAGCAATTACGTCAAGGGACAATCAAGAGTGGTAATCTTTTAAGGAAACATAAAAGAAATGTTTGCCTCTTTCCTATTGATGGTATTACTCTGCAGTATTTTTCTCATATGAATACTTGAAGTTCTTCAGCAGTTTAGGACTTTTAGGAGCCAGGAAACACAGCTGTAAATGCGAAATCTACACTCAGGAACAGTGCTGATTGGCATCCCTAGAGGCTGATAACCTCCATTTATCTCTAAATTGATAGAGCATAGGCAGCAGCTAGGTTTGCTTCTGCAGAACCTCCAGTACGACCCAGAGGAGCCCTACGTGGGTCTGTCAGCATTGCTCATTCTCTGTGCCCAGTCAGTCTGTAGCCTATATGCGACTGACAACAACCATGCTATCCGGCATCACGGAGAATGGTCATCTCCATGATGGTAATGTAGTCCACTGACAGCTGTCTCCTTTGGTCACTGCTAACTTGGGAGGAATTCAAATTAAAGACTTGGAAACTTATAGCATTAATCTTGTAAACTAAACTACATATTAATTCGGCTGGTCACCTGGAATATAGGTTTATAAAACTGTACTTCCAACTTAGTTGCCATTATTCCTGAAGCGTTCTGGAAGTGCTGATCCTTGCAGTTAACTTCATAATTCATTTTCTCCATTATATTCTGTCTGAAATTGCATCTGCTACTTGAAGATTGATAAACATTGGATTGGTCTCCTAGGGGCTCCTGAAATGGGATTGGTTGCTATTATTATTAAGGAAAATGTAATCACTAAAATATACACGCACATGCTGCAGCCTAAGTTACATATGAGTAAAACATTTTTATTTTTTTTATGGATGAGAAACTTATTCCAATTTTTGAAAACTCTTAAGCAATCGTACAAAACTTTTAAACATTCTGTTGGTTTTAAACCATAACAGTTATTCTACCCCTACAAGTAGTCATCATGCCTGTTTTCCATAAACTGGATTTAAGTACATTTACATAGATCTTGTGTGAAAAACAGTGATATAACTGTTTGGTTTAAGGCTAATTTTTATGCAGTGTAGTGAAATGATCATATGTTTTAAAGTTGGCTTTTCCATTAAGTTTAAGAATTGACTCCCTCAAATTAATCCACCTTGTTTTATTTTCTGCACTATTGACTCCTCTCTCCACAAACAGTTTCTCTTTGTAGCCTTGTTATCCTTCTGTTTTCAACATTGTCAGGTCACAGTACTGTAACAAGTAATGTGTCCTGACAATTAAATAAAATGAACAAAAACAAAAGACACTGTAGCTTGCATTTCATGATTATTTGATCTCATTGGACCTTATCGGCCCTATCCATAGGCAAACAAGTATAGAGAAGAGTTCCAGGCAAAGAGGTTGGATGGTAAGTCACAAACCTGGGAAAGGGATATTCCAGAATAATTGTACCAGTTCTGCAGTATGTACGGCTGCTCTTCTGATTGGTTTAAAGCAGAAATTAAATTTTCTTTGGACACTGTCTTTGCTGCAGAATTTCATGGAGTAAAATGGTATAGTAAAACTTGATAGCAAATAGTAGTAATAGTAAAACTAAGTAGTGATAGTAAAATAGTAAAACTAGGTATTGATAGTAAAAAAAAAAAAAAAAAAAGCAATGGTAAAAATGTAGATAGTAATAATAAAAAAATAGATAGTAATAATAAAACTTGATCATGAGATGCAGTGAATGAATTAAAAACAGGGCAAATGGAAAACAGAGAACAAGATATAAAATGAAAATAAACGCAAAATCATCTCAATGGTTTCTAATTTTTAATATAGGATACAGTAGGAAAAAACAGGCAGGTTTTACATTACTTTGCTATGGCTGTGAACCCCCAGAATATCTCACTGATTTTCCAGGACAGGTAAATTCCTGTTAGAGAGAGTCTAACCTAAATTGTTATAGGACTAGTACAGTAGAAGGTGGGAATATTGTTTCATTAAGATTGTATCAGGTTGTATTTCCCACTTGTGGAGAAAGCGGGAAAAGGAGAAGAATCTGTCAAATGAATGATCAGAAGTGAAGAGAATGAAAAAATAAATTTTAAAATGCCTCAGTAGGATTACTTGCTCTTTTAAATATCAGTGAATCTCACAGAAGGCTTTGCAAAACTGTGAAAGATAAGACAACCCCATGTTAGCCTTAGACGGTTCATCAGCAAGCCATGCATGCTTTTGAAATTAAATATCTGTACTCTCTAAAGTGACTAAGATGAAACTCCATCCTGTACTGTCTGTATCACAATAAAATTAAATAAAAAAAATGGTAATTGCCATGTATCAAGGTCACAGAACAGACAGAACAATCCCTTTTGGAACAGAGGTGGCTTTCATAGGCTCATGGCAAATGCATATGGCAAGTTGGGAAATGTAAATAGGAGTTACCATAGTGGATCACATCAGCAGTCCGATGCCCCGTCTCTACAGTAAGTGGCCAGGACCAGATGCTTCAGTGGAATTTGCAAGAAAACCCATAATGGACAATTATTGAATAATTTGCTCATAGGGGATGTTTCTTCCTAATCCCAGACAGCTAATGATTGGTTTATGCCCTGAAGCATGAGGGTTCATATATCTCCACCCCCAACCATTTTTATCCTATCTAAGGTATCCCTGGGCGCTCTCATTATCCAAATAAGTGTATAATCCTTTTTGAATCCTACTAAGCTCTTGGGCATAATGATAGCTTGTTGCAGTGAGTTCAACAGGCTAATTATGCATTGTGTAAAAAAGTATTTCTTTTTATCAGTTTTAAATTTGTTTCTTTTCAATTTAATGGATGTCACTTTGTTCTTACATTATGGGGAAGAGTAAATAGAAGCACCCAATTGACCTTTTCCATACCATTAATTATTTTATATCTCTCTATCACGTCCACACTTATTAATTTCTTCTTTTAACTGAACAGATCTCATCTTTTAAATCTCTTAATATGGAAGTTTCTCCATGGCTTTGTTCCCTTCTGTTGCCTAACTTTGGGCTTATTCTGTTGCCACTATGTATTTTAAGATGGCAAAACCAGAAATGAATACTGAATTCAGGGACAGTGTGCCAACAATGTGTATAATTGCACAATTACAATACTGTCATTGTTTTCCATCCCATTCTTTATACATTCTCACATTTTGTTTGCTTTTTTAACCTCCACTGCTCATTGATTAGATGTTTAATTGAGCTGCCCGCAGTGACCCCCAGGTCTTTTTCCCAAGTTGTTACAGTTAATTTAGAACACGGCAATGTGCATGAGGAATTCAATCTGTTCCTTCCAACATGTATTTTCATATTTGTCAATGCTGAATTTGGCTGCCATTGTGCAGGCTTATTAGGTTTCATTGAACATCTTTGCAGTCTTCTCTGTGCTGACTAACCTAAATAATTCTTTGCTCTCCAGAAAGTTTACCGCCCTTCTGAATGCTCTTTTCCAAATGATTGAATATATTTGACAGTACCAAGCATAGGACAGTGCTGGTATGCTACATGTAGTCGGTAGCTGAGTATAAGACTGCTTTAGGTTAAACATCTGAGTAAGATGTAGGGGTTAGAACAAATAGACTTTCCAAGAATAAAATGGAAAATCTAAACCCTACCCGAAGTTATATATAAAATCGACTCTGGTTGCCTTATGAATCCCTGTTTGGACTCACATCGTAACCACAGTGAATTTCCATACAATGAGAAGTTTGTTGTTCAGCCATAAGCATATAATGGGATCTTATGAGGATTACAAATGGACAAAAATTTGCTACAGAGCTGTGTGTGAAATATTAAATAATGTTCTGCATTTCAGACTCCAAAAGCCTAAACTGTAGGTTGTCTCTTACCAGCCTGCTTTTTGCACTGGTTGATTTGTGCGCCTCTCTAGAGCTTGATCATGCCAATCCCAACCTGCAGGTTAGCAGGTGAAAATGTCTGGGTCTTAAGATCTACACTTCTGTTGTGCAACAAGGACTTAAGAAAATTGACTTCGTCTGTTCATTTTTCAAGTTTAAATTGAAAAGAAGTTTATAGAAGTAAACAAGAAGTTTAAGTTATCAATTACAAACTTGTCCTGACAGCTCAACTGAAGTACCCAAAACTTTATCCGAAAGGCAGTTGTTTTTGACATATGTAAGAAGGATCTCTGTAGAGCTGGTTTTTTTTCACACATTTTTTTTTTTTTTTCCAGAGGAAATTGAGTGAATTGCAATAGTAAAGCTTGCATTTGTTTGTAGCCCCTTGCAATCCACTCTCCATAGGGTTTTCTGCTTTGCAGCAATTTCACACATCTCCGGCTTGTTAACATTTTCAGAGATGCCACACGTGGCACAATAATACCTCTCCAAACATAATGGTGATCTTAGGGGTCATCATGTCACACTACTGTTAATTTCTCATTTACATGAGTACCACATTGATATAAAATTTTAGCATGCCCGTATACTTTTAGTTGTGTTGATTCAAGAGCTGATGGAGACAGTGTGATTTAGCACACAGCTTTATCCACTTTGGGATTTCCATGCATCTAAATTCCCCTTGCAATTTGAAGCTCTTCTGTGCCCTCTGGAAGCTAAATTTTTTACCTTCTCTTAGAAACACCTTTTTCACAACTTCTTTGAAACATCTAGGTACTGGAAATACTTTAGGTGAGGGGCAGGTAAATGGCCTCTTTTGAGGATGTCACTACTCCCACTGTATATATACATCAGCCTACAGAATGCAGGTATGCAGTAGGAGTTTTCTATTACTTTCACCAGGCCATGGAACAGGTCATCATAAATCTTATCTCCCCATTCTGCAGGAATACATCATCTCTGCAGCACACCTGAACTCCACTGACCCTGGCACAGACCAGCTCTCAGATGGTGGCCTTCTGTGCAGTTGCCAAACTAATGGACTGAGTACATATTGCTTCTGACATCCTTAATCATGTTAGACAAAAACAGCCCAAAGAACACAAAACAGAGGAAAGACCTGGAAATATGACTTGCCCAAATAGGACTGGAATCTCAGAAAATTTAAAGCTGCATGCAGAAAGATGCAGCTTTAAAAAAAAATATTTTAAAGAAAAAAATATTTGTAATGAGTTTGAATGATTCTAATTAATTATACGGATCTTGATAAATAAAATTACCAGAAATACAATCTAAAAATCAGAACAGGCTATTACAACACTTAGGTGGAATAAGATGTGTAAGCTATACTTCACCACTGTTTACATTTAACAGGCCTGCAAGGAAATTCATTTACTTACCATAAAACGTACAAGTTCTTAATATGCTCCCATCTCTAAACTGCAATTTTCATATGCACTAAAAATGAATTGATTTATTTCTTGATAGTGACTGATAGGGGTCATCGCTGACAATTAGCAAGAAATCAATATATGCAAAGAGTATCAATTGCTAATTATTTCCAAATATTTTATTAAATACATTTTGTAAACTAAACATTGGACATTTCTTATAATTTCAATGCCCCTTTTATTTTGTGATTCATATTTAAAATTGAAAATTTAACAAATCTCTCCAGGTGATCTTTGATGTCTGTATCTGCAGAAGTTTTTTGTAGATAATCATGCAGGATAAAGAGAGAATACTTAACTGGTACAATTAACTGGCCTATAGCAATAGCTCCATGCATCGTACCTGTGCGGTAAATTTCGTGATAAATTTTACTTGTGTGTTTTTATGTTAACACATGCATTCTCAGAGCAGTGCTAGGAATCTTCTAGCACAAGAGTGGATGCTAGAATGTAATGAGCAACAGAAAACAGCACTCAAAGAAATCTGTGCTTACGGGACTGAATCTTAATACAGTTAAACAGCAATCCTGAGCAGACAAATTACTTCCCTTCTGTAGTGTAAAAGTGCAAAAAATTATTTAGCAATCTTCTGTACTATCCAGTTTAAACTTGTATGTCCAGAAATCAGTTGAAAAGCTCTTACTAACTTCAGTGGAACAGAATAAACCCTCAGATACATATCCAAAGGGGTGCTCTTAATGTATATTGTATATTATCTATTCTCTATAGCAAAGTTAGCTTGGGAACTCTCTTAAGATTATACCAAAATTGATTAGAGAGTCTGAATCCCCTTTGAATGCATTAGATTTATACCAGAGTAGCTTTTCCTGGCCCAGAGCTTAGCAGACTGCTGCAGGGAAGAACTGAAATCTTATCATAAAAATGTATTTGCTGTCTTTTTACTTTCAGCTAAAACTCTTCTTTTCAAAAATATTTACATAAGTTACTTTGCATTTCTCTGCAGAATTTAAGTCATCTTTATAGCTAGATTTTTTTTTTTTTTTTTTTGCCCCAAATTATTGTTTGCTTGCTCATCTGTTCTGTAACATGCATGTAAGCGACAGGGATGGTATTCAGTTTACCAGATAAAGAAATTGTTAAGTTATGGCATAGTTTTCTTATTGTCACTTTCAACACCACCACCACGGCTATTTGTAAGACAGAGATGGTTTTAATTTGCGGAAAGCTGTAAAGAGACCAGTCTGCTAGCTGCAATCACGGAATGTATATGTTGGCAGTGGTGACCCTACTGAAAGCAATACCTTCCAACACGGAATGTAATGCCGTCCTATTCAACAGTCGACAGACTCTAACATAAAGTAATGATTCCCCACTCAAAATGCCTTTAGTATGAAAGATCTCTTCCTGTTTATAGTAGTGTAAATAGCAGCATAAAAACACAATATTCTGATGAACTTTGGATCTGATGTAAATAATCATAATAAATGATGAATTCTCTATTTAGAAAATGCACATGTACACTATCAGCTGCGTAAGAGTACCCAGATGATTTATTACAAAACAGTTTTAAAGATTTTAAATATAATAAATGTAATAAAAAATGAGCATAAATAAAACAAAATAGTATGCCAAGGCCTTATTTAAAAATAAATGTAACACTCATGTAGAGAGACAGATTGACATTCTGTAGAATGAATTCCTGACTTATCCACAGAACAGTTGCAGTGCCAAAGGCCGTCTGAAATAAAAGGCCTTTCAAACACAAGGCAAGAAATCATTTGTGGGAACATTAACTTACTGTATATCTCCCCCAACCAGCTTTTCCTCTCTTTTCCCCTGAACTACCACCTACTTGGACAATTAAAACTTCTCATGACCTGCTTTTACCATACAACAGCTATTCTCTTAAGTGGGGAACCAGGGAGGCACCGTGTTTAAAAAAGAAACTCTTTTTTTCTTTAGGAAAGTGCCTTCACATCGTCACTTCCTAAATTTCCTTCCCACTCCTTCTCCCCTTCTCCCTCCCCCCCTCATTTAAATGATGTCAGGTAGTTTAAGCTTTAAAAAATTGGCATACCTAAGAAGACCTAAGAAGTATAATCTGGTGGGGGAGAATCACTTGGATCTTGAACCTTTGAACAAAGAAAGATATTACTGGGGAATTAGTGAAAAAAAAAAAAAAAAAAAAAAAAAAAAAAAAAAAAAATTATAAATTTTATTAATTTTCTGCATTAAGGCCCAGACAGAGAATGAATGGAAATTTTGTCTAAAAAAGTGCTCTAAAGCCAGGCCTGCACTGGATGTATGTAGGGTCTATGAAAGTTGTGCTGATGTCATTGGTAGAATGGGTGCCCAGAATAATAATATTGCTATTTATTTAGCTTTTACTTTCCGAATAAATGTGGTTCATAATTTGGTGAGCTAGCAAGTTATCTATGTGTCTGTGTACTTAGGAAAACTCAATAATATACTGTCTATTGAATATTAATTACTAGAATTACAGGATCACATCATGAAGTAGTCCTGTGAACCTTGTCGGGGCAGCAGATGTTTTCACAGTCCTTGGTCATCTGCTTGCACCACCATTGGGAGGGGGGAGCCTGCTTGGGGACTGGAATTTCCAGGAAATTTCTGGCTCTACCAGAATACATTCTGGAGGTTCCTGTCCAGCAAAGAAACTCATCAGTCTTGGAAAAGCTCACGGCTGCCCTGTCTACACAGCACTGCAGGAATGGTTCCGTCCACGTGCCAGCCCTCAAACCATGTCCAAGTGCAGCCTCAAAACTGAGCCAGGGCATTAGTTACGTGCTGGGTAAGCAGTTAAATATTATGAAGAGCAGTCCAGCTTGTTTTCTGGTCCTGGACATACTCTGTAGCATAGGCCACACTGCAAAGATGAAACCATAACTGGCCCAGCAGATGACAGTCTGCAGGTCACTGGCTGTTGAGTGAAGTATTGTTAGGGAATCAGGGTAAGGAAGTTCCTATGGGTGGGTGCCACAGCACAGAGTGAGGAGGTGCAATTTCAGTGATGGATTTATCATGCTGCAGCTCCCACTTGCATTCATATGCATGCATCCTTTTAGAAATGTGATACCAGATGCTGTTTCCTGGCAACAGGCCCAACACCCCCTTTCTCTTAGGTGTGAATTTTGACAACTCCAATTCACTGGAGCTCTAGTTATGTTATCTTTTCTAAATGCTTAGAGACTAAAAAGACCTCTTGCACTTTCTACTGTGGACTTAAGTGCCACTTGGGCCAATTTGCAGTACTGTATTACTCACAAAATATCCTCTCATACAAGTAGTACGATTATTACCACTATATAGGGAAGGATGGAAATGCATTGAATCAAACATTGATAACACAAATCCTTTCTTGCTGTGTTGTCAGTCAGAGCTGTTGTTACACTTGGCATATGTCACATCAATGTATAATAAATGCCCATGTCAGTCAAATGCATGTTATGTGTACATTGGATGTCAATCTAATGTTTTGTATTAAAATCAGTGCCACAATACATGCACAACTTCATAAACATTGCTGTGGAGCTTTTCATTCTGAAGTGCTACAGCTGCTTGAAGCTGTCTTTTGTTCGACACCTTACAAGCTTAGAATTATTTGAACAATTAAATTTCAGAAAAGGGACAGTAAAATACCAATGTTACTTCTCTGTTGCTGCTCACATATTGGGGAAGGTCATCTAAGCCACTTGCTTCTCCCCACCATGGCTTGTTTCCTGTTAAGAAAAATGCCCAGAAGAAGCTGAGTACCAAAGGAGGAAAATGCAGAGTGGGGGTGCTGGGAGAGGCACGGGCTGACATCCTGCCCCCTGTGCGAGTTGCGCCCTGCCTGGGTGAGTTGTGAACACACGAACTGGAAAGGTGGGGAGAGGGGCTGGCCCCAGCAGAGCTCAGGGAGCTCAGGCAGCGCTTTCAAACCTAGACAGGCTCACTGCCAAGGGAGAGGCTGAGAGGCTTTCAGGGCAGGTGGTCAGTGGGTATGGACTGCGGGGTCATTGTAAAGCTGGTCCCAACATCAATACGGATATTTCCTGAGGAACTTTTCTCCAGTAAAGCACAGCCTAGGTGTCACAGCTGCAGACTCAATTTTTCTCACAGAGATGCTGTGGCTTAACTAATAGAATAGCAGCTTATAAAAGCTTTCTATAAGCATTAATTAATCTTTGCAATAAGGTCATTGTCATTAACCCTATTGTATGTGTGGGTCACATTTATGGTTAGTGCAGTCTCATTCAACTCTCTGGCTCCCCTAGGATGGTTCCAGCTTATAGTGGTAGTGATTTTGGCTAGAGGCGTGTTTGAGCTATAGCCGCTAACGGACCAAGGATGTCTAGAGGGATACTGGGAATTCTGCTTCTGGTTGTGCTTGTAAACCCCAAAAAACTTTCACTGATAAATCACATGTTCAAAGGAAGTGATCTTGCACAGAGACAAATCCTGGAATAAAAAGGCTACCTTTTGGTCATTCTGAAAACTCCCTAAATTTACCATTTCATTTACATTTGGCTGACTGGGTTCAACTGATTATTGAATAAAAGGTATTGACCACTGACTTCACTGTGGCCTATTCCAATGTGACATTCTGTAGTTAATCAAATTAAAGCTATTTAGGTCTTCCATTAAAATAGTAGATGGAAGCCTCAAAACTGCTTTCTAAATTATAAAAGAACCTATTCAAAGTAGTTGCATAAATGGGGAAAATTCTCTGTTTCACTGTCTTTGAAACAGGTGAGAGATTAGAGATTTGCTGCCTTGCTTCACAAAGAAGTAGGCAAAACCAGACAGGTTTCCCAGGGTTCAGGCGATGTTTGGGCTTTGCTTGATTCTGAGGCACCAGATGTTCATGAGGGAGGGAGTAGGAAATCCCAGTCTATAACCCTGTTATCTAATTCAGGTCATTACTGTAAGACATCTCAGGGAAATCCATACATCATCTTCCTATATTAGCTAGAGATATCACAGTAGAGAAAAAGATGAAGGAAATATAAAGAACAGGATGAAGAAGTGGGGAGGAGCATGCTCACAGCTGCCTGAAGCTATCTGCCTTCAAAACAAGACAAAACAAAACAAAAATCATCGTGCAAGTGACTGGTTGGAGGCATGTAAGACAAGTTCACAGATGAGTGCCTCTGTAGGAGATGCAGCTTAATCCCTTAGAAGGGCAGTTGTATTGTGCTCTAGAAGTACGCTGGACTGTACAGACTCACAATCCCCAACAAAAAGAGAGTTAATGGCTTCAAACAGCCTCATGCCAGGGGTTGTGAATGACAGCACTCAGGCTTTTAAAAGGCAGAACATACAGTATTAGAATCATAAAAGAATACACACATTTGGCATTAAAAGGATGGCATAAATATTTCGAAATGGCTTCTGGCTTTTAGACAGAGAAAACTGTAGAACGGTCTCTTTATCTTTACGAGAAAATATATGCTCATTGAAAAACTGCTGGAATGGGAAAAAGTGATTTCCTTGCAGTGTTACAGCCCCAAAGCCTTGGTAGCAATTTTTCATCATTTTGTTAATTTTCACTAATATGACAAGTATGCTACTAATATGATTGTTCTGTTTAAAAACTAATACCACTATTAATATGTTACAATGATGAATTACTAACAATAATCTATCACGAAGGAAAAATAGTGACATAATTAATGCAGTGTTACTATTGTGCAATAGCAATTTGTTAACTGGGTGCAAAGCACTCAAAGAAAACTTTATTTTTCATATTTTCTCCCATAATTGCTTTTACCCACTTTTACAGTGGAAAGATCTGGAAGAAAGAAAGAAAAAGAAAAAGAAAAGGAAAAAGAAAAAGAAAAAGAAAAAGAAAAGGAAAAAGAAAAAGAAAAAGAAAAAGAAAAAGAAAAAGAAAAAGAAAAAGAAAAAGAAAAAGAAAAAGAAAAAGAAAAAGAAAAAGAAAAAGAAGAAAAAAAAAGAAAAAGAAAAAGAAAAAGAAAAAGAAAAAGAAAAAGAAAAAGAAAAAGAAAAAGAAAAAGAAAAAGAAAAAGAAAAAGAAAGAAACTCAGCACCTGGGTCTTTTCTTTGTGGTCCAGTAGATGCATGTGCTCCTAGACAAACAGATTTAATCTTCACCTTGTTTTAGGGTCTGGATGTTATCTTTTTAGGTAACAGACTTTTATTGCTGTTTTTAACATTTTTTTTTTTTTTCTATTCTCTTGTACAACAGTACAGCTTATTACATAGCTATCACATTGCAACTATTTTATGACTCAGGAATACATTATCATACTGCACTGATTAAAATACATCACTGTGCTTTTTTACACATGCACTTCCAATGGAATCTCTGAGAAACTAAACTGATACAGAAGACAGCTTTACAAAGGAACCGGTTACCTCAGCAGAAATTGATTCTCAACTCTCAAGTAAGAATGGAGGAAAATGTGGATATTTCCTTTATTTTGACATCTTTCTGTAGTTTTAAAAGGTGGAAACATTCTTTCAAACTTTGCAAAAATTGCTTTCACCTGTTTCCAGAATGCAATACTACCCACATTAGATCTTAAAGATATTAGAATATGATCATGTTATCACATTTCTTTGCACACTTCCTCCTGTAATCCTTTGGATACAACACATTTCTCTACATATATTCCTGTTCAGGCTAGCAAGTAGTTGCCTCCCATTTTAAGACCTACCAAGCCTGCAGTAAGCATCCGGCTGACCACACAGGTAGGAGAGGCACTCAGTACGTTCTCAGGCATGTATTCATTGTATTTTGGACTCCTCATTCTCAAAACAGACATTTCTTTCATTTTTTCAACAGTACTATGGGCCCTGTATGCTTGTGCTAATTGCAATGATACAGTAGCTATTTGCGAAATGAATCACTAACAGCTCTGTAAAGCAAGAACTACTAGCATGCTCGTCTGGTATGATTTTCTGTAACTTTCCACAACTGTGAATTATTGTCTAAGAAGCAAGATGTTGGAAAATTATGTCCAATCTGATGCGTGATGCACTGTCTTTAACCAGCCATTCTTCAAAGCCTATAGAATCCGTCATAGGATTTGCCTTATCACATATGCATATGCAGCAGTAAATATTATTATCTTAATTACATTTATTTAATATTACCAGTAGTTCTGCCATATTTTTCTGTGCTGAGCACTGTAGTAAAAATGTTGAGTAGTGAAAATGCTGAAGCAAACAAGAGTTTGACTTGTTAGAAACATTTCTTGAGCAATTGCTCAGGTGGACTTAGACAATGGAATTCATATCAGATGAAGTACTGCATTTTGTTTTTTAAATTGATGAATAGAGAAAGGAAATTTAAGCTATCCAATGTAATCTAGTTTAATAAAAATCTGCATGTCATTCTCTCTTCTTTGTAGCTGCTAAGGCCAACGCATCACCGTCTGAATATTCACAAAAATTAATAACTCAAATAAATACAATTGTGCAAAAGTTATTTTTCAAAGCACAACAAAGACTTTTGACCTCTTTAAGATCACATGAAAATTGGTTTTACTATTCAGTGAGCCATATCTAAGAATGTGATAAAAAAAAGTGCATCTACAATGCCTAATTTTCACAAAGTTTTATGCTGAAATAATTCATTTTAAAAAGCTTGTAAAGCAACACCTTTCTAAAGTCATGTCTTAAGTACTCTGGCATGTCCTTTCGAAGAACTTGTGGAAATAAGATCTGAAATCAGTACAGCACGATGCCACCATTTGGATCCACAACCAAATTATTTCTATCTTCACTCTTTTTTTTAAAAAGAGGTCTAAGAGCTGAGTATAAATTAAATATAGTAATTCAAATCTGGCTGAGAAGCTGCAAACTTTTATGCCAAGTTCTAGCCTGAAATGAATATAAATGGCCACACATATAAATTCCACAAAGGGGAGACTGCAATGAAATTTTGGCAGAGAAATAAAAATATAACCATAAGCAAATAGCGTAACCTTTAAGATGGGAGAGAAGGCAGAAAGGAGAAATTATTCTCCAAAGGATGTTCAAAGGAACAAGAAAAGACGGAACGGTGAAAAACTCTGTGGTGGTGGTGTTTGCTTTGGTATACGAAATGTGGGGGGGATGCCAGGCTGCGAGGGGCGGCCTGAGAGCCACCAGGCTGTGTGGGGCAGCTCAGCGCCCGCCCAGCACCTCCTCTGCTCTCACCAGCTCACAACCACGACCAAGGCAACTCCCCAGGATTTGGTTGTACTGCAGTTTACAAACAGCTGCTCCATCCCGAAGCGCACCTGGTAACGCAGCCCTGCATTACTGACGGCAGTATGATACACACGGATACTCCTTTTTTGTTATTTTTCTCTGTGCTCACAGTATATAGAGACATCCTTATCCCAAGAGCTAACAATGGCTTTACAAGGGATTAGTGCGACTTAGTGGAGGTTTGGGGGTCCCAACTGGTGATCCTTTCGCAGAATGAGGACCTTTGCCAAAGGCAGGCACAATAGTTAAGGTACAATAATGCGCAAGTCGTCGGCTTCATTTCAAAGCGGAGGCAGTTGGCTATGGGAATGGCGATCATTATCGTACTAAGTCTCAGGGGAAAATGTATTGGGAACTTGTTTGATGATTGGCATGCTGTCACTAAGCATTTTATCTTCACTGTATAACAGTGTAAGTAAATCACCTTATTTTTCTATATAATGATTTTTTAAATTGTCTTTGTGGTATTGCTCTTTCTACATATTGGCAGCAAAGATAACTCTTGAAATGCCGCAGGTTTTATAGCATTGAAAGACCTCCTCGAAATGAAGGACAGTTAGGAAAGAAGTCAGGAGAGAGGGGGACGGTGCTTTTAATACGAAAAGTAGAAAATACCAGGCAGGGAGAATTTCTAGTCTTGGACATGTCTTGGGGCGAGTGACGTGGTGCTCTGTAGTCCTTACGGGGGAATTGCTGAGGGACACGTGGCACACCGGGGCCTTCCTGCGGCTGAAGTGCTCAGCATGACAGCTCGGCCCCCACATCCTCCTGCAATGCTTCCGCGGGCATCCTGCGAGGTTGTGATGCGGGCACTGAGCTGTGGGGCTGTGGGAAGGGGTGTAAGACTTTCCTTTACCCATACTGCTGAAGTGCTGCGAGTCGGGTGGCACTGGCAGTGGGGACACTCCAACAACAGCACAAACTTGATGCTCGGGTGGGACCGGAGCGAAATGTTTTTTGTAGCCGTGCTGACACTTCCCGTACATGTTATGTAGCACAAGTGCATTTCTTGGTGGGGCATTCCCGCACAAGGACAGCTAGCAGGAACGGCAGCCAGCTCGCTGCCATGCCGAGCGGGGATTTGGAGGAAGCTCAGGGCAGGAACCGCAATCTGGAAGTTTCCACCGGTGTCCCCGCAGCTGCAGCCCCCTGCCCGCGGGGGGAAGGCGGCAGAAGCGGGGCCGGGCCCTGGAGCCCCGAGCCCCGGCCCCGGCCCCTTCCTTGCCCCTTCCCCGACCCCCCGGAGCCCGGCCGTGCCCGTCCTGGCCGCAGCCGGGAGGGAGCGAGGCGAGGCGAGGGCAGCCGCCCCCCCCCAGCCCGGGGAGGTTTCTATAAAAATGGGTCTGAGCCCAGAGGCAGGGCTGTCCGGCCGCGCTCCAGTCCCGCTCCCCAAGAGCGCCCCGTTGCCGAAACAAACCAACACCCCGCACAAGCCATAATGATGATGATGATGATGCTGACGGGAGGGGGGGGGAAATAAATAAATAAAAGCGAGCGAGAGCCGGCGAGGGAGAGGGAGGCAGGTTCAATTATCTAAACAAAGAAATCATGGCGGAGTGTTTACATTTGGCAGCCCCAAGCCTGGCGGATTACGGCCCCCCCCCGGCCCCCCCCGGCCCCCCGCGGTAGCGCCGTGCCGGAGCCCGCCCGCCGACCCCTCGCCGCGGCCCGGTAAGTGCGCAGCCGGCGGCGGCCGGACCCGGGCGGGCGGCGGGGCGGGGGCCGAGCCGGCTGCCCCCGCCCGGTGCCGTGCCGTGAGCGTGGCCGTGGGGCTGTCTGCCTGCCTGTCCGGCTGTCTGTCTGTCTGTCTGTCTGGGGAGGAGGTGGGGATGGGGGGGGTGACACCACACCGGGACGGGGCGCGCCCTCCGCCGCGCTGCCCCCTCCGCGCTCGCCGCGCCGGCCGGGGGCAGCCCGGCCCCGCCGCCGGCCCTTTCCTCGGTGCCGGCCCCTTCCCCTGCCCGGTGCCGCCTCCCCGGCCCGGGGTCACGGCGCCCGGCGCTGTCTGACGGCTCCGCCCCCGCGGCCGGCCCCGCCGCGCCCCCCGCCCCCCGCCCGCTGCTGCCGCGCCCCGCCGGGCCCGGGCCGCTGCCCGCCCGCGGGGAGAGCTGCTGGGGAGCCGGGGGGGGGCGCACGGGCCGGGGGCAGAAATGGGGTTGGGGTTGGGGTTGGGGTTGGGGTTGGAGTTGGGGGGGGGGATGCGGCTCCCGCTGTCCGGGCGGCGCGGCGGGGAGCGGGGGGGCGGCGGGAGATCGCAGCGGCACGGAGACCCTCGGCCCCAAACGGCCTGGTGCCGAAACGCCCTCTGCCTCAAATGCTTTTGTGTCGCCCCCCCACCTCCCTCCCTCCGAACGCACCCACCCCAACACGATCGCAGCCCTGTATGTTTTGCCACCAAAGCAGCGTAGCTTCAGGCACCCTTACTAAGGGGCCTTGCCTCCAAAAGCCCCCGCTCCCAAGCATCCTTGCCCCTGGTGCTTTTATCTCCATTCTACCTTGCTCCCAAATGCCCTCGCACCCTAACAACCTCCCTCCCAAGCAGCCTTAACCACGATCTGCCACTGCACCAAAATATCCTCACCCCTAAGTACCATTGCTCCCAAACCCCTTAAACCGGGTAGGGGGATTAGCTGCTCTTAAAGTTCCTCTGAAATCTCCCCATGCCTATCAGGGAGCCCTATAAAGCAGCAGGGACGGTGCCTGGCTTCCTCCCCCTGCCAGCCAGCTGCCCCGGACTGCAGATCCGGCAGCGGCACCCCCCCAGGCTGCTGCTGGGAGATGTGGGGATGACCCTTTCAAACCGGCTGCAAGCATTGCTCCCTCGCGTCCATCACAAAGTCCCCTGGCCCCAGCGCATCTCAGCGCTAGGAAGCTGTAAAACTAATTTGGCACCTCTGCCCTCTGGATCTGGCTAACAGCGGCCTCCCCCTGGTTTTGCTGTGCTAAAACGTGGGCAGGGTGTCCGGCTGCACATCCCCAATCCTGGGTGGTGGGGAGGTGCACATAGAGCTTCTGGGGTTTTGCAGGCTGTTCTGCAGGTGGGTGCTGGGAGTGGAAGGACCAGCAAAATGACTGCTTTTGGTGGCAGGGTGTAAGGGCTGGGAAGATAGTTGGCTGGTTTGTGCTTTTTTTTTTTTTTTTTTTTTTTTTCCTTCCTTTTTTTTTTTTTTTTTTTTGGTCTTTCTGATGCTGTGTTGCTGTATTGAATCTACGTGTATTTCTGGGGTTGTGCTCCCACATGTCCTAAATTCAGAGTGCCTGAGCTATGCGAAATGGGGGTCTGTATTCGCCCTCTTTGGGATGAGGTAGACAGGATAATGTCTTATTTTTCTTTGAACTTCTCGTCTTTAAGTGTTTGGTAAGTCAAGCTCCTGAATGAAAGAAAAATGCCTCAGATTGTATTACAAGACACTGGAAAAGAAAAACGGGTGCTGAGGCTGGGGGTTTAAGACACCTGCTCCTCATGCTCGCCCATGCCCTTTCCCAAGGCAATGGCCTTTGCGGTTGTTTATTGTTGTGATGCTGAGAAGTTGCTGTTCATGTCAACGCGGCAGTGGTGTGCTGAAACAATGAGGGGAGCGGAGAGCTGGAGATTCAAACTGGTGTCACTGCTGGGCCTGCTTGCTTGTGGCCCCCGGGTCCGATTCTCCAAGTGTGGCTGTCTCTGTGATGGGGCTGTGGGAGCATGCAGAGTGCTAAGGGGATGCCAGCGGGGCCTGAAAGCGAGCACTGCAGCTCAGCATCTCTGTCCATTCACAACCCCCTGCAGTTGTCTTACCTTACCTGGAGTCGTGGCAGCAGATTGCTTGAGCAAGTTACAATGTGTGGACGCGCAGGTTAGCACTAGGTGTTAAACTGCAAAACCTAGGCTCTGAAGACATTAGTGAAGGAAATTATGCTCACATTGTTTGGAAGGTCATTGCTCAAAATCTTTTGCTTCCTTTTCCTGTCTTTGCTCCCTCCTCTCTGCAGCTACGTTCCCCTACATCTGCATTTAGGCCAGGCATTTCTGGGTTTCTACATTCGGTGGATAAATGCCTGTTGAGGAAATTCCCCATATACTTCGATTTTTTGCCACTTTACTTCCTGCTTGAACTGTCAGTTCTTAGAGTCTCTGAAGGTCTGAGGCTGTTTTCTCAAGGAAAGCTCTTAATTTAAGTGGCCTGTTAACCGTTAATTGCTGTTCTGTTCTGGCTATTTACCTGAATATCATGTCAAACCTGCTGTTCTGGTCTGGAGGCTACACTGGTTATGTGCTCTGATCTCTAAACTGCTACTGCTTTCTGCTGTTTTATTGAAGACCAAGGTAATATTTCTTGTCTTAATGCAAACTGACACTTCCTAGATTTAAGGATTTTGTCGAGCAAGCCGTCCTGCTTGAAACTGCTTATACAATAATATCAAATTTATGTCTGGTTAAAAAAAAAAAAAAAAAAACAGAAAAAAAAAAACACCTTCTGTGCAATTCAGTGTTCAAAGAATTGTGTTGTTTCCTGTTCTTCAGTATGGATGCATTTAGAGGAGGAAAACATTTAAAGCTGGGCATAGGAATGAGGAGTTGATGGGTAGACAGTCAAAAGAGTTAGAGGAGCTCCTGCTTGTCACAGTAAAACCATTACTATGTTCAGTCTAACCAGTGCTTGATCATCTGGTGCATGCTTACCCAGCTGACTGGACATTCGGAGAAGGTCATGTTATGTCCAGAGTTGTCCTAAAAGCCACGCAGTTCCAGCAACACTAGCACCGCCAGTGACACTCCATCCCTAGACACAATTTATTTCTTTTACTGTATTTAATAAAGCTTCCTCCCTCCCTCCCTCCCTCCCTCCCTCCCTCCCTTCCTTCCTTCCTTCCTTCCTTCCTTCCTTCCTTCCTTCCTTCCTTCCTTCCTTCCTTCCTTCCTTCCTTCCTTCCTTCCCTCCTTCCCTCCTTCCCTCCTTCCTTCCCTCCTTCCTTCCTTCCTTCCTTCCTTCCTTCCTTCCTTCCTTCCTTCCTTCCTTCCTTCCTTCCTTCCTTCCTTCCTTCCTTCCTTCCTTCCTTCCTTCCTTCCTTCCTTCCTTCCTTCCTTCAACTAACTATAAAATTGATGCTTGATTTTGACTGCTTGATTGGAATATGCACGCACAAATATTTAAGAAATGCTAACCAACTTGATATAGTTTTGTCGCAAACTGAAGAGGGCATTAATGGGGCTGGCTCCCTTTTGGTGAGTGTTTGTAGTTTTTGATTAATGACTTCATTCAGGTATTGAGAGAAGAGGAGACCTCCTAAATGACGCTGAATCTGTTTCCCCCGTATGTAATAGAATGAAACTCTCAGGCTATTGCTGGACAGTTAGATATTCTGACATGAATATATATTTTGGAGCTCTGCACAAAATGAGGATTTCATGCATAGGCAACACAGTGTGACAAGTCATATCCTGTGTGACCTTGTGCTTACAGTATAAAGTTGTGTAAGAATATATTCTGCTAAATTATTACACAAAATAAATAGAACATACCTCATTTTTATGCTAATAATGATATTTTTCAATTCTAAGCTCCTTTTATGCTAAGACCTCAAAGTAAATTACAGGTAGGAATAAACCAGGCTTCACAACACCATTGTGAATTTTTGTATTATCATTCAGAGACTACTCGGAAGGTAGCTTTATTAATTACTGTTGTTTAATTTTCTGTTAAATATTGCCTGATTTGCCTGCTCTCTGACACTGTTCTCTCTCCTAATATGTTATAAATAAAATATTCGCTTATAAAACTGAAGGAGAAAAATATTTTAATTTCAGCCACAAAAATGGACAGATCTGTCAAGGGTAAGGAGCAAAATAACGCTGAATTTGATTCCTCAAGGAATTAACACAGATTTTGCCAATAGCATGTGTTTTCTGTGGCTGGGATGTAGAGTAAATTTGGGATCACTGTGGTACCTGGTTCATCCTATGATGTAACTGTAGGTGAAGGGCTGATAAGATTTTACAAAGAGGTTAGCTAGAGGGAACAAAAGAAATCTAAATTATTTTGTTTAATTTGAATTACAAAGGGTAGGGTTTCCAGAAGTGCTGATTACTGGGGTAGTTCTGCTGTCATTAAAATCAGTGTAATAATGTCATTTACTCCAGTGAGAGCAGAATTAGGCCGCTGACAAGTGCTTTTTCAATCTTGTCCTTTATGTCTGCAAAACATGAGTTTAATCTTGCATCCCTGATACTCCAGCATGTGTTTCTTATGAAATCCAGTACAGGATTTGGATCTCAGGCATACGGCTGTATGTGGAGGTGGAATAGTGTTTCCAGGATAAGAATCCAGCCTGTAATGTTCTTCAACAGCTTTTTCTCCATCGATGCCACTGAGGTTGTATGGGCAGTCAATTAGTACAGAATTTGCTCTAACTTATTACTGCATATTTACAACCTTAATTCCAGTTTAACAGAATGCTTTGTGGTAGAACATTTACTGAAAGAGCATGTGAAAAAATTATCGCTGTATGTATTAAGCAGAAAGAAAGCATCCCTATACTGCTGCGTAGGAGCAACTGACAAAACAGAACATATTACAAGAAACTATCTTTTTCATTAAGTCTGCACAAAACGAGGATTTAACGCATGGGCAGCACAGTCAGTCCCAGTGGTTTAGTGCCCATAATCCCACCTTGAAAATGGCTTCACAATAATAATTAGTGTTACAAAATGGACACTGCTTCTGATTTTGGCACATCTACTTCACACATAACTAATTGCAGACACATAAGGCAAGATTTTATTTTACCAGCTACCTAGTTCCAGAAGTGCAGCAATGTTAACCTTCCCATAAGATTTCCACTCTCAGACTGACAACTTTCCGCTTTGCCTTATTTTGTCACAATAATGCAGAGCATGTATGGCAGCCACCCTCACTTTGGCATGCTCAAACTATCCCTGGACATTAAGATACTATGACATGAATATATATTTGTGAGCTTTGCACAAAATGAGGATTTCACGCATAAGCAACATAGTGTGACGAGTAGTATCCGCCATGACCTTGCAAATGCGGGCTGAGCTCCAGAGTAAACAGCTCAAAAAAGGAAGGAGTAGAGCATAGTCTCAGGTTCTGGAAGGAAATCCCGTAGGTTGGTTCCAAGCCTGTGTGAGCATACAACTCTTTCTACAAGTTGCTAAAACTTACCCACTTTACACAGGTGGTGAAGTACCGTGGCTCAGAGAACAAAAAATTCCAACTACTTTTATAAAGGCAGGGTCATTAGTACATAAAATCCATAATTATCAGTGGAACTCATCACAGGGAGCTTAAAATCCTCTTCGTGGCAGGAGATTTGAAAGCTCCCAGGTTCCTGCTGTGGAGCACTGTTTCTCATTTTAATGGGGCCTACATTTTGTCACTTGTTTAGGCTATAGATCTTATCTCCTGTACATTTTCTTATCAGCCTTTTTCTCTTGCTAAATGAAGGATAGGTTTCGATGAAACAGTTTTTTCTGCCTTTCAAAAATAAATGGTGTGACCTTTTTCATGTAGAAAATAACATACATGTTCACGTATTTTTACACACCAGTAAATACAGGGAGCTAGGAAAGTACCTTCCCCTAGCTCTAGACCTGTTTAGGTCTTCTTCAGATGACCTCTCACCGCTGTTGAATCTCTTGTCAGGTGGCTTAACAGTCAAGCGTTCTTTCTACTGACTGCTGCTTTCTACTGCATTAAAGTAATTCGCTCTGTACCAGCAGGGATCAGAGGGCTCTCACACATGAGGATGTAACAAAACAATGCAATCAAATATCTAACAGTAAAGGCAGACTCAAAGATAGTACCAAAGGCTGGATTTAAGTGGCCAAGGGTGAGGACCTGAGTTTAAATGTGGCTCATGAGACAGACAAGGGTCTCAGAGCTCTTCTCACACCTCTCTTTCTCTCAGCTCAGAACAATCTGGTACACTTTGGCCTATTGTCAGAGCTGGACTTGAGTGTGGGCAGCCGGACCACTAGGCTGGGGGCAAAAGAGGGTGTGGAGCCTGTTGGTGTAGTCAGGGCCCTGACAAACAGACAGACATAATAATGTTGCTGTAATAAAAGCATTATTTGTGCACAGTCAGCAGTGTGAAGTTTTCTGTAAGGTTATCTTTGCACAGGCAATAGTATTGTGTTTTCTTGTTTGGGGGTAGTAAAATTAAATATGGTCTTGAAATATGCATGTTATCCTTATTTAGATGGTATACATTATTCAGCATATTTTTCAGTCCTCTGTTGTTTAAAATTTTGGTGGGTTTCATCAGCTTTTTGGGCATAAAACTGAGATCACAGTTGTATGCTCGTGGTTTAGCCCCAGAGCAAAATCCCTGTAGAAGCTATGCAGAAAGGGGTCTCAGGAATCACAGAATCACAGAATTTCACAGAATTTCTAGGTTGGAAGAGACCTCAAGATCATCGTGTCCAACCTCTACCTAACGCTAACAATCCCCACTAAACCATATCCCTAAGCTCTACGTCTAAACGTCTTTTAAAGACCTCCAGGGATGGTGACTCCACCACTTCCCTGGGCAGCCTGTTCCAGTGTCTAACAACCCTTTCAGTAAAGAAGTTCTTCCTAACATCTAACCTAAAACTCCCCTGGCGCAACTTTAGCCCATTCCCCCTCGTCCTGTCACCAGGCACGTGGGAGAACAGACCAACCCCCACCTCGCTACAGCCTCCTTTAAGGACATATGCTCTGCTTCCTTTCTCAGAGGCACGACACCTGTGCCATTTCTCTTGAAAATTTGTTTGGTCCACTCTTAAAAACCTGTAACAAAGATTTTGCAGTCTTCCTGGGCAACCCTCTGACCTAAATCTGTCTTGCCACTTTGAATCCCATTACCACTTGTCCTATCTACATTAGACATAAAGAGGTGTCTGCTTGCTTCTCTATACTCATGTATCTGAAGATACGCATCTGTACCTGTCTGTCTTCTCTTCTTGGGACTAAGAAATCTAGATTTCTTCTGCTGTTCCTCAGAGGTCAAGTTCCCGACTCGCTCCAGTTAGTCCAGAACCAACCCATCCAGTCAGCTGGAGTCAGTCTCACTCTGGCCGATGCCTTGCCAATTCTCAGTAAAATGGAAATTATTTGTTTTTTATCAATACCCTCATTTAAACATCCTAATGTAGTGATTTCTATATAAGTTCGATTCCTAGGACTCTACCATTACATGAGGTTTGTAGACTATCAAGAAAGTAGCGACAATGGATAATGTATATCCTAATATGGAAATATACCTTATTTGTAAAATATTTTTCTTTCCTCTCCCTCCTTTTTTAGTCGAGTGGATAATTTTAGGTAAATGACAATAGCACTCCTATTTCCAATGTCAGGATAGGATTGTTTGAAGTGTAACACACTATATAACTGTCCTATATATTTGCAAGAATGAATTATTCTAGTTTTGCTTTTGCTATGGTCTATTAGGAAAATCATGCCTAAATGTTAGAATTATGGATATATAGTTGCAGACGCAGCAGATTGTAGACTCAGTGCACACATTTTGGCCTGAGAACACATTCATTTTGCTTCCAAAAAGCATTCTATAAAGTATAATATATTGGGTAATATTTCTTAAATTGTGAAATCTTTGAGGTTTGGATATTCATATATGTTTGCAGAACACCTAGCATTTATCTCTGATTAGGGCCTATGGGTAGTTTAGAAATACAAATATTTAATGGTAGTAGTAATTACCTTTCTTTCAGAGTAATAGTATTTCTGAAGTTCCATCTTGGATGAGTGAAACCCCTTTCACAATTCTCTTCCTACCACTTGAAGAATATTTTCTTGTCATTGGAAGCATTGCTGAAATTCATAGTTTTGTACATTGCCAAAATGCCACACTTCAGAAATGACAGAACTGTCTGCTCCAACCTGTCTCCTGTTTAAGATGTCTGGAAGTCAGAATACAAGTAGCATGGCTGAGTGTATTCGATAGAAGCCTCTACCTTAGTGTTTTATTTCAGATCAGAAATGATGTTTGGAAGGGATCACGCACTCTTCTGGTGCTCAGATTCTCATTATGGAGTGATCTCCTAGAACCTAAAGAGTGTTCCTCTTGGGTTAAACTGCACCAGAGGTGTTACCTTGGAACCACCTAGTGTCCTCCAGCTGCTTGGGGGCACTTCTTCCATGGGACCAGGCCAGAACTGGACTGACGTAAACTACCTGAAGAGTGTGCAATGGGATCCTGGGTCCTTAGCACTGAATGTTTTGCTTTATAGATCATCTCTTGTTTCCCAGCCTTATCTGGGAAATGTAGACACGGTCAATGGCCTCTGAGCTGAGATGCCATTAGGAAATAAGCCCTTCTGATGATTGCAGTGCACCAAGTTTACCACCCTGATGAAAATTCTCCAAGGAACATTCTGTCAGATACCGATTCCTAACCACGGTGGAATGTACTCTACTTTATTAACATTGTGAAAGAAGTGACAGAAGGGTTTTCTTTTGATTGTATTTTGAATCTTTGTGGAAAAGGCCAATTGATGGAACTATTTGTGGAATTTCCTGCTTGATTTTTGTTGGGTGACGCTGTGATAAAATACGTTCTGAGGCAACAGCTTCACTGGACGGCACCACAGACATGTGGAGAGGTACTTTATGTGACCTATGAAAACTTGACAGAATATCGAGTATATGGTATCCATTTAAACATAGCTGTCATGATGTATTGACAACAGCAGTAGCAAATAAATAATACATATTTCTAAAATTTCCGTAATTACATGTTTACCCAATAGGCCAGAACAGCTCTGTCCCAAGGAGCTGTTGCAGTCTGAGAAAATAATACATGTTTTAAAGTCCATAATTACATATTGAAACGATAGACTATCGAGGAAATAATGCACATTTTAAAAAGTCCATAATTACATATTTACATGATAGTCTGTAAATTCTGTAATTACTTATTTACACAATAGACCATAGCAGCTGTTACAGTCTATTATGGTAACTCTCATAGAATTATATTATGGATTTTTTTATAACTTAAAAAATAAGTATATTTAACTAGGAAATTGTATTGTTAGTCTTTAAAAAATCCATAAACCTCTAAGATAAGAAAATCTGTGGAAAGGTAAAAATTTAGGGTAATATGGATATAGAGAAATTCTTACCCCTTCAGTGATAAATATCTTTTTTTTTTTTTTAGCATGAGGATCTTACCAATTTCAATTAATTTCAGAATTCCTTTATTTAAGTAGCTGAAATATAAGTATTCAACATTATATGATTATACTTTCCTTATTATCATGTAGACATTCAATTTGGATAGGCATTTGGGATTCCTAAAATCTTTAGTTCCTGTTCTGCTCTTATTAAAACCAGTGATAAAACTCCCATCAACCCTGGTTTCAGAAATCATTTATATTGAGGACAGCACTTAAGCATGTACTTGAAATCAATGACACTTAAGCATCTTTTAAAAATAAGCACACACTTAAGGCCTCTCAGGAATTCTGGTGGGCTGAAACATATGATTAAATGCTTTCCTGAAGGGGGATATTGTCTTCCGTGAACGCAGAACTGGAACTTTCCAGAGGTTTGGCTTTTTGGTGGGCCACAGGTTTGTGTTGCTCATGGTATGGCTTGTCCCTGAGGAAAAGCCTTTTCAGCATGTTTAACTACAGACATATGTGCATAAGAATCAGTACTCTAGCAAACGTGTTGCTGCTTCTTTGTTCTGTGTAGAGATTCATGGACTGAGAATTCATCCAGTGTTTTCCATAGCTCAGCTGCTGAATTTATTCCTCATGTTAAAGACTGGATCAATACCCCTAAATGAGACTTCTGTCCATAATTACTACTAAATAGCAAGGCTAAATCAAGCAAGTCAGAATCTGACATTTAGCTCAGTTGGACCTTATGCATTTAGTAACGAAACAGAGTATGAAAGAGACCTTTGATCCCCATTGTTAGTTTCTTAACATATGAGTTAAGAAAATTTAAACTGCTGGGAGCTCCATTTCTAGACATGCCTATAATGTAATGAAACATACAAATATGTTTTAACAATGGTTGGAGGTCAAGGTGCTCAGCTACACCATGTAGGCTGGTCACATATTTGACTGAAAGTAGCAGGTAAAGAGCTGGAGGGTTTGGCAACGAACAGTTCAGCACCAGATTTTATATATAAAAAGGATCTATTCAGAAATAAAGGAACCATTTTATCAAGCACAATATGCAGAAATTGACTTGCACAGCGGAAGAAAATACTCAGCAAGATATACTTTTGTTATTTTTTGCTATAGATCTTCACAGATGTTGTTATGACACCAGTGCATGCATTTGGATTTTTGGGTAGGTGACCTGGAGCTTCAAAGGCCAAAGAGAAAGTCAATATCAATCCTTTGTTAAAAGCACAAAGCTGGTAGAAGAAACGATTATATGGCAGGAGCCTAATTCTTCTCTCTTGAGTGGTACTTTTCACCTGTGTAAAGTAGATAAACACTACCAGACTGTTTGGTATTTGAAACCAGCAAATGAAAGCGAGAGTTGTAAAGGATTAGAGAACCAAATATAAAAGCAGAAACTTCAGATTCTGTAGAAAGCACGTTTAAATGGTTCAATTTTAAAAGCATCTTCATTCATTTTTGCATTCTCCACAACAACTCCTCGCACTGAGAAGTAAAAACAGAAGGCATACCTCTCTTGTTGGACAGCACTGTGGCACTCAGTACAATGAGAATACCAATCCTCTTCATACAAGTGCTGTCCCTGTGAAGCTGTCAAGGTAATTTTTCTACTCTGTGCTTCATTTTAAGATATACACATAAACATTTGCTGGTTTTGTAACACTTCCAAGCTTTACACTTGAGTTAGCACGCAGCAGTTGTCATCTTTTACATGTGCATCCTAATCCTGTGAGTTATTTAGATTCCTTGAAGGTTTTGTGGATCTTCTGCTTTTCACCAGGTCAGTGCTGTGAGTCTTCACTTCTCTGCCCTTTTTTATTTGTATGACATCCATCCTTGCCAGGCAGGCACATTATCTGCCAGAAGTTCTGCTACCTATTATTGCTAAATGCAGATTCTCTGTTTGTGTTACTATGGTAGTTCTCTAATAATTCTGACTTGAGGTTGAATACATACAGAAGTACACAATATAAGTTTATACAAATAAACAAGATGTGTTGCACCATATAAGATGTATTAAGGGGAAGCTTTATTACCGTACACTTTTGGAGCATAAGCCAGTTTATTTTATTTAATCTCACTGAGGAGAGAGCACAGGGAATGTTACATGAAGAAGGCAGGCAGATTCCAACACACTGTATCTGCCAATAAGTGTACTTTGCACCTGTAATTTTGTTAATTGTCAGAAGTAATCTGAGTTCATCAATTATCAGTGACTAATTCTATCAGCAGTGTTTCCAGGAAAAGGTAAAATCCCAATAGGATTGACACAACATTTTCTCCTCCAGAGATAGATAAATTTAGTATGGAGTAATTTGTCTCACATGGTATTTTGGAATAGACTTGAGAAATTAGATTTGAGGCTAAGGGGAGATTTTATTGCTGTCTTCATGTACTTCGTGGGAGAGTATTTCTTTTTGAGAAGACAGAGCCAAATTTTTTTCAGAGGTGCACAGGGAAAGAAGAGAGGGGCACAAGCTGCAACAGAGGAGATTCTGATAAGGAACTGGGAAGAATTTCTCACTGTGGGACTAGCCAAACACTGGAACACATTACCCAGACAAACTGAAATCTCATCCCCTGGCAATGTTTTGCACAGGGTCCCCAACTGCAGGTTGCACTAAATGTGGGACAGGTTTTTGCTGATGAAGAATAACTGGAGGTCTTCTTGCTTTTGGTTGGAGATCCCTCACCATCTCGCCCATATCCTGCAGAGAGCTTTTACATTAAAATGTGCTGTGCTATATAAAAATAAACTATTGCTGTTACTGGTTTGTGGTAGTCCTCGTTTGTGATAGAAGTGCAAGTGATTGCATCACTTGGCAGCTATGATGACAAATACATATTTGTCAAAAATAGTTATTTACTTTCTATGCACTTGTTAGTTTTCTTTTACTGCTTTTGTTATAATAATGGAACTTGAGGACAGAGACAGATTTCTTCCCTGCAGTGTTAACTACAGTAAGAGGTAGCATTATGGAATGTCATCTATTGCCTCTTATAATGATAAATATTTCTGAGACAAAGCATTGTGAAAACCTATATGTATAAATTACTTTATCCTGGTTATTAGGATGAAGAGTAAAACTACAGTTTGCTATTACTAGGGGTTTGTCAGCAACTGAATGGTTCCTCACAGGCAGAGAATACTTCCTTCCCCACACCATCTTTTCTGCAGTTTGTGTGCTGATCTTATAAGATCTTTAAGCAAGCAGTATATCTTTTCCATACAGGCCAATGTTTTGCATTTCATGGTGCCAGGTTTAGCTGAGGAACACTGTAAGAAAGGAATGACCATCCTTTAAATACTTCTTTTCTTAGTCCTTTGTGCTATATTGAACGTAAGAGTCTGTAAATATGATAGTGAAATGGCTGGGCCTCTGGAATAGGGAGTCAAGTTTTCCAGCACAGAGACTTGACACAGGTCAACAAGGCTTTTATTAGAGATGGATAAACTGGGACTTGGAGAAACTAAAGGACTTTCCCATCGTGTCCCTGGGAGGAAGGTAATATAGCCCTGAGGAATTTTGCCTATTTGGTCCCATGCATTAGTCAAAAAGGTGCAGCTCAGTAAAGCTAGTTATTTTCCTTCTGTCTTAAATGTATTCTGAGAAATGAATTTGATGAATTTCAGTGTTCATCAAAGCAGAGGAAGTTTTACTGTAGCTCTAACTAGAGCAAGAGACAGTGTGGAAAGGTGTTGTGCAAGCAAGCCCTCACGGCTGTATTAATGGACTTCAAACCTGACCTGCCGCACCCCTTCAGTGAACTGTCAGGCCTCTCTAGTTCAAAGCGTATAAAGGGGAATTGGGCTGTAGTTAACAGCTTCATCTGTTTTTCTGTTGCGTGGAGTCTTGAATCTTTGTTTTAAAGGGTGTTGGAAAAATATCAAGCAGAGGACTAATGTGAGGGCTAATATGAGGAGCAGGAAGAATGTCATATGAGGCAAAATGACCGTAGCTAAGAACTTTCCGTAGCAGCAGAGCAGAATAGCTGTGGTTCTGCCCTGTTGAGTCCCACAGAAATTTGAACAGTCAATTAAAATGGTATGCATATGAAAGACGAGATAAAAAGTGTCAGCAAATTTTCAGGTACAACAAATTCTGTTTCTATGTAGTATTTGTCAACCTTTCTCTTGAATCTTGTTTGATTTCTACTGCTTTTTTTTTTCAAAGGATGCATTTTTTTAAAATGCAGCTGAATAACTTTTCTGAAAGCATAATAGCTAAATGGATCTCGTTTTGGTCTTGATAGTCCTATGGGCATGCACCTAAAATAAGAATATCAATTAAGAAAAATATATGTCTGTTGATGGTGGTGGTGCATGTTAAGTAGTAGTTGTTCGTGTTGTTCAGGAGACACATGAAATGCAGAAAGTCAGACTTCTAGGAATCAGGGATTCTGATAACCAAACTAATGATTTCCCCAGATTTTTATATTCTATATTTCTAATATGTGATGTTTACATACACCAAGAGAAATGCCCCAGCTGCTGTTCCATAGAATCCTTGTTGAATGACTAAAAAATAAAATAAAAAGTCTTGTCTCATTTGTGAACAGCACATGTAAGTAATTGATCAGTAACATAACTAAGGGCTAGAGGGTTTGGTCCCTAATATATTTTGAATACATTAATGAGTTCTGAGCAGAAGATAGGAAAATGAGTAGCTTAGTATAAAACTGATCAATATTCACAAGCTTATGTTTTCACAAGCTCCATGCCTTGATCTCTGCACAACCACAATGTACTTTTAATGGTGGCTGTTGGTCACATTCTCTATACACCCAAAACAGTTTTGACAAAAGTAGCTGCATATCAAAAATGAGCAAATGACTAGTGTCCGATTCGAGGCTGGCTTAAATTTTGGCTTATCTACATCCCCCAGCTACCACATATTTTCACAACTGCATTTATATTCAGCCAGTGGTGTCAACATTGTAGCTTGTTTTTGTGATAGGTCCTGTAATTTCTCCGGATGCTATTATAATAACTTCTCTATCACCTGCACCTTTTAATGATTCATAAATTCCTTGATTTCTATGAAAAGCAAACTATAATAGCACCATAATCAGGACAGCATGCTAAGGTATAGCAGAAACTTCTGCTGCCTGACTACCTCCAGCTTTCCTTCATTGCCTGACTAAATTGTTCAAAATGAGGTTTCCACTACAATTTGAAACAAGGAACTCCTGAGTTCAACACGAATACCAGTGAAGGAGACCATGCTGAAAATTAAAAAGCAAAATAGACAATAACATGTAACAGATTTCAAATAGGGTACATGCAAGAGCATTCACTATATAGCAGGCATATTATTAGCTGTACTATAATTTCTTTTTCCTCTTGCAGTCATTTGGATTTTTTAACTAACAGTTTCCCCTATCTACCGCCTACACATCACATACATTGCACACACGTGTTCTGCCACAGTGATACCTTCCAGTAACTTTTTCTGGGATGGTTAAACAGCTTCATTTGAAAACAAAAAGGAACTTCTGTGAATCAGGCTGTGTGATAAATGCTGGGATTCTGACATTCATCTTTGTTTTCCACATACCAGGGCTAAATCAATCCCTTAAAACTGTGGTAAGTGAAATATCATAGGAATGACAGAAATTTCAGATAATCAGAGGTGTCTGTTTATTATTATTATTATTATTATTATTATTATTATTATTATTATTATTATTATTATTATTATTATTATGTTTTCTTTTTTATAATTATTATTTTTTTTCTCTAAGCTTTTAAGAAACTATCTCACTCTTAGAATTAGGCACTAGATGCAAAAGCTTTTCCAGAAACTAGTGATGTGTTTCATTTTATTCTATCTTGGAACTGATTAAAAGCTTTGATTCTCTGCTGGCCATGTCACATCCTGCATAATCAGTCTGCTTGAAAGGTGTCCATCGTAAAATTCAACATTCTTCATATTAATTTTAATAGCTTTCTCATCTGATTGGATTGACATGGAGAAAAGTCTCCTCACTTCTAAAGGGTAGACATAAGGATCTTAATTTCATAAATAAGCTTGCACTACAATGGTTCATGATGAGATCTGCTGTGTAGAGAAACAGAGAGCCGCCAACGTGTTCCTTTCACAACCTGTGAAGTCATTTAAAAACAAGCTTTCATTGATCAAAGAGTTCATTCTATAGGGAGTGATTTTTCAGATGTGCTTAGCGCTGGCCTAACTCAGCATCCACTGAAGTCAATAGGAGTTCTACCATTAACAACAGAGTCAGGCCAACTGAGTACTTTTGAACATCACACACGTCATATGTGATGGTCTGAATTGGTCTGAATTTTTGGGTAGACCTGTATGGTGCCAGGAGTTGGACGTGATGATCCTTGTGGGTCCTTTCCAATTCAGGATATTCTATGATTCTATATTTTTTAGATTTTTTTTTTTTTTGAATTGTGAATATATAATTTGTACTTTACTAAACCAATGTATAGAAAATCTCCTTATGTAAACATTAACAACCAAACAGGTATGAACTACATCTTTATTCACCTACTTCAAAGTAATACTTCTAATAACATTGAGTGACGTTCTATCTTCAAGCCAATGGCAGATCTGGCTGGTTAGGGGGGAATGTACAAAGTAGACAGTAGGAAAAACAAAATGGAGTTCAAGTATGAAACACGTCATCTCCTCGTTGGTATAAGAGAATTTACATATCAACTCTTGGAATAAGATATTCTGATTTTTTTTTTGTCAAGAGATGATTTTGTAGATTGGCAGTACCTATTCCTAGATGAGACATATTATTGCTTTTTCACTCACCCCATTTTTTTTTTTTTTTCTGAAGATGTTAGACTCCAGGCTGCTCTGTACAAAGGACTGTGTTCTTTGGCTGGTGATGTTAAGAAATTGTTTTCCCTTTTCTTTTATTCATGATATGTTTCCATTTTAACTATCAGTTTCCTGTTTCTGTAGAAATCACTACACCATTCCACTTCTTGAATATAATAATAATAATAATAATATATATTACAGATAGTAACTCATGTAATATAATAATCATTTAATGTAACTTTCTTTTTAAACCAGCTACTATGCTGGAAAATTGGAAGTTAAATAATGTGCCTAGTTTTACAGAGTATTCTATTGCAACTAGTTTGTGATGTGTATAAATCAGAATTGATTATTTAAGAGCAAAATTATGCATCTCTAATCTATGACAATGTTCAAGTATGTTGGAGAATTGTGGCTAAAAGTGATAATGTTGACAAGTTGGCCTGGTTCTCCATGAAATGTGCTGCTTTAGGAGGGGTATTCAGTATTGCTGTGTTTTAAAACTGGATGAACTATGAACAAAATTTGCAGATGATATGCTGCTCTCTAAGGTAATACAGATTTTAAAAGACCAGAGAGGAATTTTAGAGGCATCTACAGTGTATTGAAAGATACAATTATTGGAAATGCATATTACAAATCTGTTTATAAATAGATTTCTATAAATAGAAATATTTTCTATAAATGAAAACCTGTATTTTTAAAATATCTATTTCCAGATTCAATAATTAGCTTTAGCTCCTTATGGAGATCTCTGTGTCATTGTGGACAGAACAATGAAAAACGCTCCCTGATAGCTTGGCTGTTGAATCTGGTCTGGCCACCATTTAAATCAGAGTTGATACTATAGCTGATTTCGGTGAGCAGTGGCCAGGTTCTTAGTGGGTTGGGATGAATAACATTACCAAAACATTAGGCCAATTGACCTGCCCTATACAGAATTTTCTGATCAGTTCTGGTCATCCCTTAAGATACACAAAGAAGGAAGTGCTCTCCTTTTGGAATTGCTAGAAATACCAAAAGACTTACAATGAGGACAACCAAAGAAACAAAGTGGTGTTAGAGGACAAGCAAAGCAAAAGAACACTTACCGGCTTACAAATAGTTGAACGATAGAGAGAAATAAATTTGGGACACCTCTGTTCCATACTTTTCAGCACATCATCTGAATAGTAACAGAATCTGGAAAACAATGGAGCTGAAGTAATAAAATAAAGTCTTGTAAGTACAGGATGTTTCTGACTCTCACCTTGCAGAGAACCTACATAAATGTGGACTTTTGACTGTGGAACAGTACATAGCCATTTCCTAAGCAAAATCAAATTAATAAGGTCAATTATGTGTCATTGTTAGTGTCTCGATTTCCTTTTAAGAGTCATGATTTTTTTTTTTTCTTTACTGAAAATTCTGTAACTTTATAAAATAAGCAATGGTCTGAGCTAAAGGTGAATTAACTTTGCTGAAGAAAACCACTGATTTGTAAAGCTTGAGCCAATCCCCAAGATCCTCAAGTATGCCAGCATGTTCTCGTATTGGTTTATATTACAGAGAAAATTCAGGAGGCTTGCTGATGACATCATTTGTAGGTTGCACTGGGTTTTAAAAAAATTGTTTCCTTCTTTGAATTCTTCTAATGTTCAGAGGTCTTGCTTCTCACCTCTTTCTCTTGTGAAAAACAGAAATAATTCATTTGAAATTAATGGAGGACATCAGTGCGAGAGACTGGAGCTTTATGCCTTTCAAGGGTAGAGTCCCTGTGCTTGTGCTTGTTATTTCCTGCTAGTTTTATTAGCATAAATTTGTCTACACTGAATTAATTTGTCTTCACTTCTACTCTGCCAGGCTTTTAGTCTGTCTGAGTGTACTTCAGTCATTCTGAGTTTTATCCTGTTTCTTTTCAGTGACTAACCTACTGGTTTTCCTCTCTCAAACGTATCTTGTCTTGTACTGATTGTTCCCACACTTCCTGACCTTGTAGATTAGTCTTTTATGTGTTAATCTATCAGAAGCTTTTCTAAAGAGTGTGGAATATATGCTTGTACCTTCCACTGTGATCAATAATTCTTAATTCTTCTGAAAAAAAAAAAAGGGCTGAGGGCATTTTTTAGGCAAGATATCCCTTTGGTGAACTGTGCTAGCAATTTCTCTTGCAGCTATACAAACTCTTAATTGCACTGTTTCCTGAAATAATAATGTTTCAAGAATATGACACAGATGTGAAGTCAGGGTTTGGGATTGTTCTAGATAGTGGTTATCACTTACCTCTCTTCAGTCTGGATCATATTTCTGAACAGGTTTTAAATATATCTGTTAATGATTCCTCTATCTCTTCTGATATATCCGTCTGAGCTCTGAATTAATTCTGTCTGTTCTTGGAGTTATGTCAACCTCTAGAGTTTCTAATTTCTTGATGAGCTGTTCTGGCATGTTACTGATTTTCTTTGGTGTTTATTCTTCCTCCTCCTCCCCCCCAAAAAAATTTATGTCTGATCCTGTCATCAGTCCCAACCTTGTTCTATGGACCACAAAGTAAAGAGTTCATTTTTAAGCAGTATCTCCTTCCTGTTAGTAAATTGCCATTTGCCATTTCATAGGGGTGCTTCTGTTTCTCTCAGTGACCTTATCCTCTTTACTTGCTTGAAAAGAAAAAAAATCTTTATTTACAATTTCCTCGCCTTACATGAACTTTTCCTTTCATTTTCCCCTTTGCTTTCAGTATCAGTCTTGCAGTCTTTTAACTTCATGCCGTAATTTTTCCAGTTGTTTTCTCTGTCTATATTTCTATACCTTAAATATGCCTCTTTTATAAATTAATTTACTTTCATTTTCCTCTTCATCCACAATATATATATTTTTAACACACAATGTTCTCATGCTAGACAGCGCATATAACCTTCAGGCATGTAATAATTGACTTTCAGTACTTTCCATTTTCTTCTCGGTCCTTTTCATCCGGTGCTGTTTGCCATTCAGTCTCACCCACTGTTTTGGTAATTCTCTTTGCTGAATTCAGAGTTTTGATTTTTTTTGCGTGAATGTATTTTTTGTCGCATTGTCATCTTAATTAAAACTGTAACTAGATTGTAACCGCTGCTGAATTGATTCCAATTATGTCCTCTTCTGTTCAAATCCTAGGTGAAGTAATAATTCCTGCTCTCATTCTTTTATATATTGTTGAAAGAGGCAATCCCGTCTATAAAACGTGCTTAAAAACAGCTATAAAAGCTGTTTGATGAGCCAGATTGTAATCTGTGGTTGGTCCCGTGTTTGTGGCAGGAGAAGGTATGACACAGAGCACAGAGGCAGGCTACCCAGGGCTGCACAGCCCAGGAGTTTCAGCGCAGGCCGTTGTTGTTTCACACAAGGGCTGAGGATTTTCTGCCCTGCGCTCCCCACGATGCTGCTGTGGGGCGGTCTGGGGCTCCCTGGCGATGCAGAGCACCTCTGGGCTTCAGAGGGGACACTGTGAGGAGGCAGTGACGGAGGCAAATGAATGTCAGTGTGTCCCTCTGACAGCGTGACAGTACCGACAGCTGCTTTTAGCTGTCTTAGCTATGAAACAGTGCTTTGTGGAGTAGTTCATAGAAATCTGAAGTTGTATTTTAACAATAGGTCTCCAGCCTTGCTGACAGAAAAAGTAATTTATTTTGCAGTCTCTTCACATATAATAACACAATCACATATAGTAGATTCTGTCCTTCTGCACTTTGCTATACAGTGTTAATAACTGGCACTTATAGACTTTACAAATTGAATTGCACTTGTATGAGAAACTGGATTGATAAAATAAATTACTATATCTTATAGGTTAAGATTTTGGTTCTGCAATTGTAGCTGTTACAAATTACCTAAAACCCTTTTTATATTGCATTTCACATGGCTATATTTTACAACTACTCTAATAAAAAATTCTATACAAAAATTGTTTGATATTAATAGTAATCATTAACAACTTGATAGATTCTTGTTAAGTATATTTGCAATACATTTAATCTTATTAAACTCAGCTCTGAGTTGTTTCTTCCAAATATTATAGGTCTTTATGAATCTAGCAGTATAAAGAAGAGATTTCAACCATTTTCGGCCAAGAATTAGGTTTAGCTTAATGGATCAATTCTTTTCTTATTAAACTGAGTCTGACCAGTGCCAAGTAATACATTCAGCATTGATCTTTGTCTCACCCTGCTGTAGCGTGCGTTCTCTTTATGTACATGAAAAATAAGGTGCCAAGAATGAAAACAATGCCTGTATAATACAAATATAGAATTTCTCAGACTTCCATTCTGCTTATCCTTTCAGTTTGTTATTAATGTCTTGTTCAGCGATTTCTGAAATGTATTTTTAAAATAACTTTTCCTTCCATAAAACATATTTCTCTTTTTCTGTAATTAACAACAAAATAATAAAAGAAATAATAAAATAAATCCATATAATACTTCCATATATGAAAGCCCTGATGGGGTATCATATCCATTTTTAGAAGGCCTACATGTATCTGGTCAATTTTTATGTGCATGGGGTTTACCAAATGATGTTTAAATTCTAAACGAAGGCACCTTTCTTAACAAGTAATCTGAAGGTCTCTTGGGTTGCCTTTATAAAAAACATTTTGTTTCATCTGAAAACTGAAAATGATATGAAACTGGAGATATATTACATGATAGTCCAGATATTGGGAGAAGTTGAAAGATCCTAGTGTTTCTGCTTAATTCCCCCCACCCCCCCTTTTTTTTTTTGCGCTTTAACATTAAGAAATAAATAACTTTCTGAATCCTGAAATTTCAGATAAACTGCAGATGGGAATTCCATGAGAACTTTGCCTTTTTTAACCAGTAAAAAAAAAAAAAAAAAAAAAAAAAAAAAAAAAAAAAAAAAGTATTTATTGCACTAAGATCCCATCCAGAGTCAGTTTGTACTTATACATGTAAATGCACCTCGGGTTTTGTTTGCACTGGGGACCTTTTTCAGCATTTTAAGTGTGTGCAGTGGCCAGATTTTAAGTGAAGGTGTGGGTGTATTTTGTAAGCAATATCATACAAAAGTTAACCATTGTATTTTTCTGTATCCAGAATTACTGTTGCAGAGTTACGAATGCAAATAGCAGTGAAAGAAAATGATAGAAATATATGCACAGAATGCCAGATCAGTATTTGCGGCTTTCATCTTGTACTCATATTTTAAGTGATTTTTACATTATGTATCTTGAAAACATGGAATATTTTTAAAATAGTCTAAGTATATATTAGTGCTTATTGGGCATACTCTGTACAAACTACAGATCATAAAAAGAAAAGCTTTATTTGGGAGTAAAGATGCTAGGCTCTTTCTGCATTTGTATTTAAAATCTTTGTATTTGTTCTCTGAGGGAAGGATTCTCAATGGAATAAATGTATTTATTCTTGATACATTTTTGTAAAGATGAACTACATTGTATCCCAGGTTGCCTTTTACATTGCAGTGTATGCTATTAGATGTGGAATCTAGAACTTTCTGCTACAAAATTACAGACCTCAAGTTTTTATTAAATAATTAAATGTACATTGCTTTGTGAACTTGCCACTCAGAAGCAAAATAATTGCAACGCTTCCAACAGTCAGACATTCCATCCTGTAGAGGGCAATGGTACACACAGACCAAATGCAGAGAGTTAGACCAAGACCTGTAAATCCTTCCGATGTCTTTTAATACAGTGTAGTCCTAAATACCTACTTGTGTGCTTGCTCTCATATACTGTCATGCACCTTCATCTAAAAAGTCTTTTTGTTATATCTAAGTCTGTCTGGAATTGCAAAAAATGTTTCAACATTAAAGAGCTATGACTGGAATTTTGAAAGGAGAGTAAATAGCATCAGTGCCAAATTTCCAGTGAAATTCAATGGATTTGTTTAAAAAATTCCAGTGTTTAAATATTTGAGAGAGTATCAGGCATGTCAGTCAAGGGGACTTACGTGACTGAAATGGGTGTTTCATGACTGACCAGCCACAGAACTCTTTGACTATGCATTTACTGTAGCCAGACACACAGCAAATTAAAATGAGTTAAGGATGAATTCAGAGTTTTATTATTTTCCCTCATGTCCAAGCTGTATGGTAGTTCTACATCGATAAACTCCCATTTGTGTCTTTTTCTCACTAGTCGTTCTAACCTGTATGTCTCTGGTTTTAGGCATGGATATAGTACAGAGACAGCATTATTATCTATGGTAGCTGATCTCTAGATCAATACCAGTAAAGTATCCACAAAGGTTTTGTTGATTTGCTTGAGAAAGCTTGCCGGGATGGATAGGAAGGTTCTTCAGCAGGTCAGCTTCTTTCTCTCTGAGTAATGAGTATTTCTTTCTCTTCCTAGGAGGCTAAGTAAGACAGTCTGACATTTTAGCTGATATATAGATGCCTCTCAGATTTGTATATTCTTATTTGACTCCAGTCTGTCCAGTTGCTCAAGCTTAGGAGATACAGGGATGTGAGGGAGAGCAGGTTAGCTAAAGTTTATCCCAGCTACGGTACAATCTGTTCTTTCAAGCCATTCTCTTTGATATATCAAAATGACAGCTTTGCCTTCACTGCAGGTAAACATCTGCTTGCTTTTTGCCAAAGGAGTTCACATTTTCATCCGTTTTGAATGAGCTGCTGTTGGCATAGCTGGGCTACCCAAAGATACTTCCAAGTTCTGGTGGACATTTGTTTTCCTTAGACTTGTCAGATGCCTGCAGAAGTAGCTCAGTTTCAGAAAGGCTGCACATCCTGGGATTTCCCACTGACGTTGTAGTTTTCATTTATTTCAGCTCCTTCTTGTTTCAACTTTCTTCACTCTCATTTAAAGCGAGTCTCTGTCCATCGCTGGTCCCAGCAACATATTCCCCAGAGAGAGAGCCCTTCTCTGATAAGGGTCTTGTCACAAGGTTCCGTGTTACTGTATGCCAAGGGCTGGCTGACTGTCATCCCTCAGTTTGTTGTCTTGTAGCATATTTCTAGAAAATTTTGACAAGTTAAAAACATACAGCAATAGGACAAAGAGGGCAATTTCACCATGCTCACTGAGCACGTTGTAAGGAAGTAAATGGTGTAAGTAAAAGATGACATCTTTGCTCTCCTGGGATTTGGTATATGTCCATAAACCCTGTTTAGATACATAGCCTTGACCTGGTTTGTAGAAAATTAACATATGTTTTCAGCTGTCAAAAAGAGACTGGGGATTTTATGTACTTGCATTATAAACAAAATTCTCCTCCTCTAGCCAGTGAGCACTTGTAAAGGTTTTTACACTGTTCCCCTTCAACTGGCTGATCTACTGGAAACGACTAACTCTACTGATAGAAAAAATTAAAAAAACAACTTGAGAACATGAAACTTTGAAGCTTGGGAACTTTCAGATTAATAAAAGACAGGAAGGAGAGGGAGTGGGTTAAATAAGCTCAGGAGATCTCAGCAGTGGGCCCAGAAGGTCCAAACCTGAATGCTTCTCTGTTGATGATGCACGTACTGTCTCCAGGATAGAAACTTCAAAGGTCTCTTGTGAGCCTGCTGCAAACTGCAGCCCCTGTGTTTTGCCATCCCCTCTGTTAGCTCTGGGGTACACACATTTGCAGTTCAGAAGTAGGAACAGATGATAAACTATTGTTTTGAATAATTAAATCTTGAGGTTGTCTCTATTTCTATGCTCTTTAACCTCATTTGTTTACATTAGAAGCCTTCCTAATGTGTTCTGTACATGTGTGCCTGTGGAACAGCATTATTTTCTTCTGCAATATGGAAGCTCGTAGGCACTGCAGTAGGAATTGGATGCAAAAATCTGGGACTGCATCAGATTTAAATGGCTTTGCTTCTAAAACAGATACTGTCTGCCTTCAAACAAATATATGATGTGATGTTATGATATGAAATCTGCAAAGCTGTTGAAAGAAGATACATTTCAAGTGTGTAGTGATAGTGCCTTGAGAACAGGTAAAAAACTAACCGAGATATCCCATATTCCTGCGCATTGTTAAAAATCTTCTGTTTTCCGCAATGCAGAACTTCAATATTTTTCTTTTTTACCTTATGTAAGGCATACCCTTTTAAATACAATCTAGTCTGTCAAGCTCATAGTACATATGGCTTAAAACTGAAAATTGTATTTAGATACAGAATTTTATGCAAATGAACGAACTGCTAGGAATCAATAATGTATTTGTATGTAAACAGAACACATGCATTGCCTAGACTTTTAACCTGATAAATGGCAGATCAGTAATAACCCTTTTTTTGAATAAATACTTCATTTCTTAACTAAGCATTTCACTTGCTGTGAGAACAACATATTTCTTATTTTTTCCCTGCTTGTATACAGGTCTATTAGGATAACACACATGATTAAATCAGCAAATGTCTAATCCATGTGCTAGTACTATAGTGCTGTTGGTTACAGAGAATTTTTAGTCTTAACAAAGAAAGGAGTGTTTTTGCCTTTTTAATGTGTTGTTATTGCTACCAGAAATATGTCTATCCCAGACACTTATGCTCTTATTTCTTGCATATTTTTATAGTTTTATGTACCCACATATGCATGCAGAAGTACAAATCACCAACTCACTTGCCATTCTGACCTGTGGTCATGTTCTAGTTCCTATAAAAAACTCACATCTCCCAAGTTGCTTATGGACTCTCAACCAACTTCAAACAAAGTGGTTTACATCCTCAAAAGAAGCTGTAGTATGAATACCTTGGGAATATTGCAGCGTCTTCTGTAATGAGCTGGGTAGAAAGCCCAGTGGGTTTGAAAACATTCCCTTTGAGGCTTCATCAGCAAATTAACCTGCTCATTACAGAGAGGTATACTGTACCTGATCCTTAAAGAAAAAAAATATTAATTGGTTGCCAAATTCTTCTAATGTGTATATCCTATTCATTGCAATTCAAGGGAGTTCCATCTAAGAGAAGAATTAAGACCAGCCAGAACTGAAATTCCCTACAGATTTTAAGGTTGGATTTTTTTTAAAAAATATAAATCTTTCAATGAAATTTCCATGTTAAACATTTTAAAAGAAAATTCACAATAATATTTTTCTCCAATTTTATTACTGAGTTTGAGAAAGCCAGTTATTTTTTAGAAACCTGAATTTTGAAATAAAAGTATCATTAAAGTGGTTATTCCCAAACCGATGTTTTGATATTGGTGTGTTTTCCAGTTTGAGGTTTTCTTGCAGCATTATCGTGTAAGTTCAGAGAGATACTGGTTTTACCCTATTAGGTACAGCCCAAGAAAATAAAATATAGTTATTCACACATTTCTTCCAGGCAGCAGGCTCTTGGACAGGGTCAGGCTGATTTCTGTGCATTCAGCCAGGGGCTCGCTCCATATCTACCCTGTGCTGGGAAGCGAGGAAGGGCGCACATCCCTGGGAGCAGCCCGCTGTGCTGGGTATGGGGAGATACCGCCTGTTCTCCGGCCTCGAAGCACGGGAGGCAGGGCCAGGCTTGCAGCTCTGGGAGGGTTTCCTGGGCAGAAGCTCCTTCTCATGAGAGGCTGTGCACATCTTCATCTGGCCCTCTATGCCAAACTGTTTCTTAAAAGGCTTTAAAAATGAGCTTAGCATAAAGTTATGCTTCAGATGACCATATGCAGTGTCAGCTGAGCTTGTGTGGTATAGACAAATGTATGCTTATAGCTGTTAAAAAGCAATTAGCTGTATATACGACTCAAAAATAGTCGATAATAGGAACAATGAAAGCAATGACCATTGCAGCTTATTGTGTAGCTCTTCTTTTCATCTGGGTTTTACAAAGTCTGTCAACTGACTTGGAGACTATCCCTTGAACTGTCTAAAATACAATTAATTTTTAAAATATCATAGGGCTAGTTGAGCCCATCCTGAGCTCTGATTGGTAGAAAATCAATTATTAACCACAAGGGGACAGCTTCTCTCCCAACTCTGCTATGTAAGGACATAGGGAAAAAGAAACAAAAGCAGGATAATTGTTACCTTGAATTGATAGTTTAACTGATTGTGATCAATTCTGAGGTGCTTACTGGTTATGTGAATGCCCTTTAGGTGACTTCATTATCTCAACATATACACTAGAATACTGCAAAAGGTTATGCCTGAAATCGGTGCAAGGATCAAGTATATACATGTGAGATGCACAATATGTTAAGAAATAGATGTAAATAATTCCTGTAGATGAAGGAAGGCACAAGATACTGCAAAATAATAGCTGCAGAGTGATAGATGTGTGTCAAGGCAAATTTAATAACGAAGCTTGGGTGGTGTGTGTACAGACTTATCCACTGCAGGCAAGTGCACAGACTTACCCACTTTCTCCATATATTTTAAAATATTTGTAAACAGCTTTTCTTATAAGTTGAGCAGATGAGAGCCCAGCTTCCACACACTGCCTTTCTGAAAGGCCCTTGGCCCTTGCTGGAGCAACCAGTGCTCAGGGATTAAGAGAGCTCGTGCCTTCGGTCTGTTCAGCTCCTCACTTCTCTCCTGAGAGAGCCATTAAAAGTGTTGGCAGGTGTGGTGATGATGATAAATAATAATGGCAAACATACATTAGGAATTGGACCTGGAACTACCAAATTCAGTTTGTATAGACTAACAAATGGCCATTAGACAGTAATGACCTATGTTTGATCCCACAAAACCACTTCCATTTTCAAATGCCAAGGATAATAAATAAGACTGCAGAAGGCTTCTGAAAGTCAATAAGCTTGGGCTTCATCTTGTCAATAAGGAAGAAAATGCTTAGCCTTCACAGAAAGTATCATGCTGTCTTTGTTAGACTGCTAGCTCAAGTGTCCTTTCTGATACCTCCTACAAGAGAAGACATTTAGTCTCTCAGGTACCTGGGCTTCATAAATTCAGAAGATTTGTCTTACAGCCAGTCAGGTACTGGTGCAGATGGTGAAAAACTGGAGTGTGCCTCCCTTGAGAGGGAACACCAAGGCACTTAGGGCTAGCTTGTCAAAGTAGCCTCATTTGGCTTCCTTGTAGCACAGAGCTAAACAGTTCAGTATGCAGATGGACTTTTTAACCGTGAACGTGGGTGTTGTGTACTACCCATTTCAGAAACAGAGTGAGTTTGCCCCAAAACCAAACATGCGTGATTTCTGTTTAACGTCCTTGGCCAAACAAGTTTTGTTAGTAATTTTGTATGTGCATGGAAGGAATAGTTTGCAAAAACTGCACATGTAAGTGAATGCATAGGCATGCAAAGAGATCATGCGTAGAACCTGAAACTTACTGGACCAAATAAATACCAAATAAATAGGGTGATCACATGTGTTTTTCCTTATTCTAGCATTTGAGTATAAAACAAACAAACAAACAAACAACAAAACAACAACAACAAAAAAACAGATACAAAATAGTACAAGTAGAGAATGTAGAACATATATTTTTTACAAACACGAAGGGAAGGCACTGAGTCCTTTTCTAACTATGCTAGACACATGCAACCCATCCACGTGAGAATTATGCTTCAAACAAAATGTGAGATATTACACCTGAACGCATTCCACATGTGCATGCCAGAAAACCTATCTAACACTGAGGGACTTTAAAAGCAGGATATTGATCACAATTATTAGACAGTGTGCCATAGTCCATGTACATGATGTTGCCCATGCTTTTCTTACTTCCCCTCGGTCTCATACAACATTAACCTTTCTGAGCATATATAAATATATATATATATATGCAATGTCTCATATTTGAAAGATTGTTTGGTCTCAGGAGGGCACTCGAGTGACTTTTGGTGCTGAAAGAGTATGTGACTTGCTTCACACTTTATTTTAATAAAATGTTAAAGCTAGTTGAAGCAAAATATATGTGCCTGCTTGGATACCGAATTATGTTAGTTTAAAATCATACCTTTAGGTAAATAATGTACCTTTTATTTAGAGGAACTTCTGAAAACTCAAAAAATCAAACTACTCTAAAACCTAGTTGCTAAACTGTCTCTTCTTTTGCCTTTAACACAGAAGTAGTATTGGTCTTCCAAATTACGCATTTTGAATACTTTTCTAGATCTCTTTTCAGCTTTTAATATAACCAGTTGTTACAGTGGAGATTTTTAATAAGCAAACAATACATCTCCAATAAAGCAAATTTTATTCTATTTCCTATTTACCCTATTTAAAAGACAAAAGATGAATGAACAATTTGTTAATTCAAAAAACTGCTTATAACATGAACATTTAAACAACTATATAACTGCAAATATGCCATTAAAATAAGTCCAACAATTTAAAAACAATTACAAATCACTTACAATAGTCATCTAATGTATTCTTAAAGGCAAATACAGATTGTATATTTTTCAAATGGATGGAAAAACTATTCCAACCACTTGGTCTCTGAGAAGCAAATGACTGATTGCTTTTCTGGTATTAAACTAGGGGACTGCAAACATTAAAAAAATCACTAGACCTTGAATTATATCAAAATATAATTGGAATAAAATAATTCAGAAGATAATTCAGTCTTGCTACTAATGTCGTTTACACAGATAGCAATGCTAATATTTTTTCCTTTGTTGTAGACTTAGGCAGTTTAACTCTATGGGTGCCAGCCTGACCCCATGCACCATGGATGGTTTCTATTTAAAGGTCAGCTTTTTGTTTTATTTTTTTTTCCCCCCATAAAACATACTGTATTTTTGTAAGTCTCTACTGCGACATTCAGAAGAATAATGCCTACCTATCCTGCAACACTCAGAAGGAGATTTTCTAAGAGTCTTAGGAATTTAAAGGTCTAAATAAAAACACCTAAGAAACTGTAGGTGCTAAAATACCTTTGAAGAACTAGTTTTTATTCATTGGAGTAATTCTGAATAATTCCTTTAAGGTCATGGAGGAGTTTTCCTGGGTAATTCTGAAGCAAATAAGTTATCCTTCTAGATAACGTATTGCTCTGGGTATACACTTTACTTTTTGAACACCGTTTGTTTCTGTACTCTGCTTTCTGCATCTGTAACAGCTGTGCTATCATCAAACCTGTTTAATATCTAGGCTGATAACAGGAAAAAAAATGAAGTAAGCATAGAAAGCAAAAATAACCACCAACCTTTTCAAATTGGACTAATCATTCAATCTCCAAGCTGATTTGTCCTGGAAAGGTTTTAGTTTCAGAATGTGCTAAGCTATGTGCAAAGCTGCCCTTTGGAATTCACATCCCTTCGAGGAGCTCCAAGTCAGGAACATAAAACTCAGCTTTGCAAAAAGGCTAGTTGCTTTCGAAAACTGTGGCTAACATTTAAAGAACTTTCAGTCAGCAATTTTCCACGCCTGAAGTATAAACAGATGAATAGAAGTTGTTGTAAGACTGAAATATTTACTCACCCTGGTCCTCATTTGGGTCACCTAGAAATCAATGAAAGCATATTGATGTCATGGGAGGCCAAGGTTTGAAACCAATATGTATATGCTATATGCCAGAACACATATAGATCCAAACCCTGCAAACAGGATGCTGTTCTCTCAGATAAAAAGCCTATGGTTTGTTAGTAAAGGAAGCAGTGACGCTATAGGATTTGTTCTTTTGTTACTGGTGGTAGGCAGTACTTGAGAGGCCTGGTATTATCCTAACAAAACTTCAAGTATTCAGAAGCAGGAGAAACATTGCAGTCACACCTTTTTTGCTCTCTAAGGAAAATTCCAAGAAGAGTTCGAAGGTGGAAAGCCATGCAAACTAAAGTATAGCTTTTAGATAGTAACTTGTGGTTGTACAGCCAGGTCATCAGTAGCTGAAATGGGGCAATTCACGGAAAAGTGATACGTGGCATTTTTCCTAGTAACTGCAATCTAGCACCAAGCATTCGGACTAAGAGAAGTGTTGTTTTCTTGAGTCTGTCTCATGACAGCAACCACAAAGGAACTGCAAACCAGTACAAGAAGTTGTCTCCTCGCCTTTGTGTGAGAAGGAGAAGGGCTTCTCTGACAGTAAGAATTCAGTAGGAAACAGAAACCCTTTTCCTGCATGGGAGACGTGTATTGTAGATAACCTGATATGTGTCTGTCAGATGCAGTATTAGTTCCCATTAAGTTCTGAGGAACCATGTCTCTCTTTTGCCCCTTACGATTTCAAGCATGTGTCAAAAGCAACCAAAATTTGCTTATGGTTATGGCAATCTCAGGCTCCTCAATGAAATTCTGTCCCCTCATGAAAAACACTCCTGTGATGGTAAAGAAAGTCTTGGTAACATAAGCCATTAAGGCTCACAGAGCAGAAGGCAAAGAAGAACCCATTATTTATTTGCCATATTTTGTTAATGGGGCCACAGTGCAGAGGTGAAGCTGTAGCAATTTAAACCCTGAATTTTGAATATTTAGCCCTGGCAAAAGAACAGAGTTACTGCACGGAAGTGAGATAGATGAGCTATCTTTTGTTTCCTCTGCGGTGTCCCATATGAGTAAGGGCACACTATATGCACGGTCAGGAAGGGATGATGCAGTCATAGGGTGGAAGGGAGACTAAGAGGAATGCCAACTCCAAAACCCAAGCCCTGCATTGTCTGAAAAGGTATTCCCATGTTTAACCAGAACATGGCTAATTTAAAATTAGGATTAAAAAACATTTTTTAAACCATGAAAACCCAGCTGACATTTGGACGTAGTTTTTCTTGGCTTGTTTAGACATTGTGTTCTCTCCTTGGTAAATTAGTGGTACAGAGCATGCTTAAGCTGGCTAATTAATTTCAAAAGCAGCGTAGAATTGACTAGCAGGTAATTTAATCTAAAAATAATTACAACTATTGAAATTATTACATTGTTGTTTAATTAATATTAGTTAATATTGTAATTTTCAAAGTCTAAATTATGCTGATTAAAGATTTCTCTCATAAATACCAATAAAATTAATTACAAATTAATTAAATTTGCTAAAAGATTCTCATAATGGACTTCCAGCTATTCTTGATTTTTGCAATAAATAAACAGAAGTATTATTAAGTGGTATATCTTCCTGGGGGAGATATTTAAACATGATATGCATATATTGCAAATGGAGAGATTTCCCATGAAAATAGACATGCTTAATAGCAAAGGCTGTTTTTTTTTTTTTTTCCTTTTCTTTTTCTTCTTCTAGTGAAAAGGGGGGGAAAAAAAAGAGCTCAAAAGCAGCATTTTTGTTTTACTGTTGGCAAGACAAAATGATTTCCATTCTTTCCATTCTGCTCCATCTGAGATTCTGGGACGATTTGTCTACATGTGGCAGTTGTGCTTGCTTCCAGTTGCCATGTCTTACATCATAAAGATCATTTTAGTAAATGAGGGCACTTCTCTACCATTAGATAAAAGAAAACCCAATTTGTTTTCTGGATGTCATAAGATTTGCAGTGGTCATCAGAGACATTTCCTGTGTTGAGGGGAATGATGCCCACATTTACCAAACCGCAGTGACACTGTACTAGTCAGGATAGTGCTTTCCACCAGCTCTACATTTTGTTAGAATGGAAATGGTGGACCAAGTGTGAAAATCTGCATACTTACATCCTACAAAGTATTTACCAATCTTGGTGGTTTCTATTTCTTCCTTGGTCAGTAATATAAGTGTAATATTTAACTACTGAAATGCAGAGCCCTGGTAGTTTTTTTGCATCTTAAAGACTTTTAGAAAGGATACAAATATTGTAATTTCACTGCTATTGGTGGAGGAAAAAAAAAGACAAAAATGAAAGAAAAATAAAAAAAAACAAAAACAGGTGCCATAAAAAGTTGTCTAATATGATAGTTGGGGATAACAAATGTAAAGCTGCATGGGTAACTTTATGCAGGTTTTTCTCAGCTGTTAGAAGTTTACAATCATAATGCTTGCATTAACTCCTGATAGAGGGGAAAAAAACAAAACATACAAACCAAAAAACCCCAGGACTTCCATTCAATGGAAATTCTAATTTTGATAACTTCCTCTATCTAAATTCACACAAAAGCTGCCAATTATCCAAACGTTTAAAAGAGTGAACATCTACAAATAACTTCAATTATAGCAAAATATTTTATTGTTAAAATCGCGCAGCAGTTTGTTTTACAAAATAGAAATGTTTTGTTTTTCTACAATCACTTCCACAATCAACTTCCTTCCTTTTGTGGTGTTACACCAGAAAACAGGTAATAGCAGAGCTAGTAGCTGATAACAGAGGTGTTAAGACCTGTAATTGAGCTGTAATTTGCACCAGCCTTTTCCCATCTCCTGAATTAGCCACAGTAATTGGGCTACACTTTACGTTATTCACCTGTTGTCCATAAACATTGAAATCTCTTAGAGGAACAGCTAGGTTAAAAAAATGGGGGTAAATTTTTTTTTCTTCCTTATTTTTCTGCATCTTTTGGGAGTGCTCAAAGGAAATATTTAACCTAGACCTTGTGGGAGTCGCTCTAGTATTAGGCATAGCCATATGTAATTTAAAGTTGAAGTGATAAAATTATTTTGATATATCTCAATGAATTAGAATTATTTCAATTGTTTCCAAACTGATCCAAAATAGTAGCTTGAACACTGAAAATTCCTTGAGTCCATTTAATCTTATAGAAAGTACGCTTACCTTCAGTTTGTAAAAATACCTGTTTTTGGATAGATCCCAGTGAGGTGGAAAGTCATACAGTTGGCTTTTCATTGAAGTTAATGATGGGGTGGCTGTAATGGGGGCTAGTTTAAGTCTTATTGGCAGACTTCCCCTGACTAGACTTGATCTCACAGCTTCAGTGTTCTCAAGAACATACTTAACTAATGAAATTTAAAAGAAAGTAGTGTCCATTTAATTTTGATTATATTCTTCATTTTATCTAAAATACATTTTTAATTGTACTATTTCTGGGGACCTAATGAGGGGAAAAACTTGTTTCTGAAAAAATTGAATCACAGCTGTAGTAGTAGATAAGGCTGACGTTCAGTTCTTAGAAAGAGGCAATCAATGTTGAATGTATCAGGTGAGTTCATTTCTCTTGCTCTGCTTTAATAGCTTATAAAGAAGATTGATTAAGTTCTTGTCTGATAGATCAATAATGGAATGAAACTGAGCTTTCCCTCCTTCAAGCACAGGTTTGTCATATGCTGGGGAACGTTGAAACTGAAGAGAAACAGCTATAACTTGGGAAAAAAATTAAATCAAGCCCTGAGATTCTAATGAGCTCCCTCATATCATGTTGCTTACACAGCATGTAAAACAAAAGCCATGTGATTCACATGGTGTGACCATACAGCTTGGTTTCTTTTTCCATACTGTTCAGCCATGTTCTTCATATCTTTATACCTTGAACAGTTATTTAGACTGGTATAAAGTGTGTAAAATTTTATAGATTCAGCAAACAATGCCTTTTGGGTTTGAATCTGTGATTATGCAAGCTTAAAGAGAGACAACCTCTTAGGTTCCATCCAAGCATGATATTGGATGTTTTTTCTGGTCTTTGGACGCCGTAGAAAATGTGAATTTGGAGGGAGTACATTTCAGTGTGCATTTCTGATGCCCTTACATAGTTTGGGAAGGGCAAGGAGGTATCCCAGTATCTGTCCCTCTGGTCAAACCAGTGCCTTCCTGCTGGTATCTGAACCAGGTGGATTTCTTGTTTGTTTGTTTTCCTTAATGTTGTAGTATTTCATTCCTTCTTGCAGTGCTTTGTAGTGTTCAAAAGAAACATAACTTGTGGAATATAGAACAATATGAAGATGAAGGGACTTGTAAACTGTAGCATTTGTGACAGTAGGAATATCATATATGTGAGAAATTACAGATGGAGCATAACACCAGCATTTTATTTCCACATATGAGCTTTTCAATATCTATATCTCATATGGTACCCTGTGATTTTTGTTTACTCTTGTTGCCTTTTAAGATTGTGCCACAAGTCTAGAGGCTCTGGAGGTCTTGAGATGTCAGCTATCTTTACAAAGGAGACATTCTTCTTTAGCATAATATAAGCGACAGAGACAATTTCAGCACTTATCTCATTTAAATAACAGGAAAGCCCAGATATTGCTTGTATCTGAAAAAAGATAGTCAACACACAGTGTGGAAATACTCAGGATGCTAATTATCTGTAGACGGTGCTAACTACACAAATAGCTGCACAGTTGTGTTGGTTTTATATATAATGGATTTTTTCTTTTAAGTATAGATATTTTAAGAACTTTGTAAACAACACAAAATCAAGAGATAAAAGTTGACAAAAGCCTTCATTGTGTGTTGCTTGTATATTCCTGATGCATTGTTACCAGGGTATGGATGCAGCTTTAATCTTATTGATTTATTATCGATTTTTGTTAATACTGAAGTTTGTTGATACAATGTGACAGACTGCTTGTATCAGCTATTTCAATTAAATCTCTAAATGACTGATTGTCTAGACTGTCAACTTCTGTCTCTTCGAGTTAACTTTCACATCTGAAGTCTTGAGTGTTCATCTGCATCAAATACGTTTGGCCCAGACTTTTCCTAGCCCCAGTGAAAGAGGAAGACGTGGTGAAGGGAGTTGTTTTTCCCTTGGGCCCCTTGGCAGAATCAGGTGTAACCAGGGTGTCTGCTCATGCCTGTTTTCTTTACCAGCTTACAGCTTCCCTTTAGAGGCAATGAGGAAAGGGCAAGGAGCCAGTTGAACATCACGTTTGGGACTGAGACTCCCACAAAGGTACCATGTTTTGCGGTACTGCCTGTTTTAAAGTCCTTGTTATTACCAATACATTCATGCTAGCAATGTTTGGGAAAGCTTTATGAAATACTATGGAAAAACAAACTCAAAATTCATCTATTCATAAAAGACTCCCTTCCTCTGAGATATTGACAGGTGGTTTTTCCTTCAGACTTAATCCTAAACTTGTCTTGCAACAGCCATTTACCTTTAAAGACAGCTTCATACTTTTTTTTTTTTTTTTTGATTAACTTGAAATAGAGGACTGTTTTTCATGGCTATACATTGTTTGGTTGCATATTATTTTTAAAATTAAAACTGTGATGTTCTTAGATGAATGTTTTTTCCTAATGTTCCAAAAGAAGTGGTTCTTGGTGGAGAAGCTGATCTGTACTGATATTCTGCATAACTGAGAGGGGTAACTGTCCTAAAGATCATGGGGAGAGTAAGAATAAGGTTGGTCATATTCCATCTGTGGGTTTTCAGTTATGGATTTGAATCTGTGTGTGACTGCAGTCTTAATATGGTAATAAAAACAATTCCTGTTCATTCTCTAATCATCATGGTACAAAACCGCTCTGAAGTGCACGCTTCCAAAACAGATTCTACCAATGCGTGCTATCTCACTGTAATTAACGCAGTTTGCTTTGTTGGGAGGCTTCTTTGGGGGGTTGGTGGGGACCAAATTAGGCTTTAGTTTTCAGCCGAATATTGAACACTGTGACAATAATGCCTGTTTCACAGAAATGCAGTTTTCAAAGTTGTTTGTGTTTTCACCAATTGAGCTTGGTTTTGGGTGGTGTAGGTGAGTATGCAGCACTCATGGCTTGTCTCATCCTCAGTGCTTTGGGTGCCAACAGGGCTGCATAAAACTATGAAAGAAGCTCCCCGTAGGACAGTGTATGGGGTGAGACACCCGAGGGAGCAGACTTCAAGTTTGAAGTGAGCGGGGCGTGACCAAATTGTGACATGGCTGTGCTGGGTCTGACTAGTCTACTCTGGACAGGAACCCTTTATGGAAACCTCTAGATTGTCAGTTCCTACCCCTCAGCTTGGTGAGGAACAGGCACTTCTCATCTTCTAGTTGTGATAAACTTAAGTTGAAACGCTTCAGGATGTGTTTTGAATTGGGTAAGACCTTGCTTTGTCGGACGTGCTAGGTTTATTCATAGCTGCTGCTGGCAAGAGTTGTATTTTCAGTGAGGAATAAGGATGTGCCTTCCTCCCCTTTTGTGGGCAAGAAATCATCTACATGTGGGAGGAGTTGTCTGGTTAAGGTTGGTTAAAGGCACAGCTGAATCATGCCCACAGCTAGTGTGGGCCATGAAGTCTACGGGTCTTTCAAGGTGGAGACATGGAAGCAACATCTTCAGTTAATCTCATAGAAACTGATTTCTAATATTCTTTTTGGTGGGTTGTTTTTTTTTTTTTTTTTCCATGCTGCCTTGTACACTCAAAAACAACGCGTCTGTATTTATTTCCATCATCACTTGTCTGCACCTCTGTGATTTTTCTGAGGAACCAACCAGAAGCTCCTTGGCTTGCTCTCCTCCAAGGGTGCCCAGCATCCAAGAACTCTTGCCCTGCCTGCCACCTACATAGGAAATGCTGTGACAGAGAGGCCATCTTCATGTTCTTCAGTATTACTGCAGACTCTCAGAAGGGGGTGAAGTGAGGGGAGAGCTGGTGCTTATTTTCTTTGTAACTGCTGATATCCCAGACCATCCTTCAGGTACAGAAGCTCTTCTTGAGATGCCTGCAAGAGAAGAAATACTTCTCCAAGTTGGCAATTCACACTGCAAAGGCCAGCTTGCTTATGTGGACAGAGAGGTGAAGAAAGCAGACTTTTTTTTTTTTCTTCTTCTTCAATTTTTTTCATCAAAACCATGCATTTCTATGAGTGCAGAGCTAATCCAAGTGTGAGAACACCAGTGTCATGCAAATTAGAGATATGTATTTGCTTTTTGCATTATTTGAAAGCAATCTTAGAATGAATCTGCTAAAAATAAAGAGAAGAGTCTTGAAGGTCCTAAGCAGAGCCTGATTGTTACAATGGCGTCTGAGTGTTTCCAGTATATTGGCTGTGATGTGACTGCAGATATATTTTTATTTTCTCAAATTAGCAGATGAGGAACAATTACTTCCTAATAAAGCATCTCAGAGAGAGTGAGCGATCACATTAAGTGATGAGGTTTAACTTCAGAATCATTCAAAATTCTGTCAAGAACATCAAAGTGCTCTTTATCATTGATTATTTTACTGTTAATTAAAAATTGAAAAGTCAGGTAGAAACTGGTCCTTAAAAAAAATCAAGAATGTTTTAATTTCAACCTTTTCTTGCAAAATCACTTTTACTTTCTTTCTATAAAACTGAGTTATGATTAAGTGCAAAGCTTTAAAAAATTAATAAATTTATTTCATATCTTAAATGAGAATCGTTGATTTGGGGCTAAATCTGAATGGGGCTGACTGCTAGCACAGCATCTGCAATTCTCTCTGTGGGCTTAATGCCTTCTGCCACGCACCCCTTCAGAACACCAGCAGGAGCTGTGGGGCCGAGTTCTTCACCTCTGCAATGTCTTGGATTTGGGGATAGATCTTTTTCTGTTGGAGGCACACTTACAATGAATAGCTTTTATTTTCTGTGGAAATATTTGCATAGTCATCTTGCAGTTCAGTCTAAGAGGAGCTTCTGGCATGCTGATAATTCACTTGAATCGGCAGCCTGTGGTTTTCTTGTACAACTAATTGAAATTAACAATCGGCCAGCTCTTCAATTAGATAGAAAAGGTCACCGGGTTGCAGTCTGGGGAATGGGTCAGGATTTCAGCCTCCAGAAGCTCTGGTAGCATTGAGTATCCCTTGCCTCGCCCTCAGGGGCCCATTACATGTGCAGGGACACCTAACCTGCCCGTGAGCCCCCAGTGCTCCTGCTGGTCACACGCATTGTGTCTGCTTGATACCTCCTGCTCTAAAGGGAGGACCCAGGCCTGATGCAAACGCTTCTGGAGACTGCAGTTATTAATACAGAATGTCAAAACACTAGCCAGGCACGTGCATGAGCTTGGGGCCCCAACACCAGCAGGTGAAGGGCTGCTGTGGCACAGTGCCATGGGGCCCAGGCCTCGCCCCTGCCAGAGGCCCCAGAAACGCAGGTTGGTGCCCGCACGTGCCCCCCTCTGCAGTGCTTCCTTCCACTTCCAGGCCCAGGCGTTTTAAGCTGGTACCACCCACCCGAGTACTAAGAAAGAACAAAAAAGCGGTGTTGAAGTGTAACACCACCTGGCCTCAACTGCAGCGAATGATAATCATGTGCTTAATTTGGGAGGCAGTTATTTGTGGAGAGCCCAGGTCGCTGCGTGGAGCAGAACCTAGCAATGCAGGGTGCATCCCCATGGTGTTAGGCAAATCACAGGAAGATGGCAACATTTGGGCAAGCTTTGCAAGTGAGAGTCCTGAGTGCCAAGCACTGTTTTGTCTTATTACCGAGAAAAGAAGCCTGTAAGAACCATTAATTTTGTACATTAAAAAAAAAAAAAATAATCTGAAATGGAAAGGCTGGTTTGGAAAGGCAAATGCTAGAAACTCCCAGCAAAGTGCTTGCATCAGCTTTCAGGCAGCTTTGGGTTTCCATTTAAAAGCATTCATAGGTTAGGCTAAGCTATACAACATCAAGCTTTGGCCACACTCTGAGGTTTTATTGAAAGGACACCTCTGCCAGCTTGGAAACGTGACAAGGAAGTTCAGCAATGCATAGTATTAAGGGATGTTTGTAACCTGCATGGCGCTTCCTGAAATGCATGCACGTTTAACTTCGTGCACTCTAAGTAATTCCATTGACTTCACTGAGTGCTCATTTTTGTAAAATTCAGCTTATATGAAAGTCTTGACATTCCTGGCGCGTCAAATGCTTGCTTTTAACAGTTCCTGTGAAATCTAATAGAGATGTACTTTGAACTTTGTGGTTATAATTCCCTGTGTTTAGCTTGTACAACACCATGGATGCTAAAAATGATGGCCAGAGACTTACTGGAGTGAAGGCAAAATGCTGAGAAAAGGCAAGAAATGTGCCCTTTCTTCCTGGAAAAAGTGTGCTTTCTCTTTTCCAGTAAATGCTATAAGAGGGTTTTTTTTCCTCAAATCCTCTACGACTTCAGCCCAATTCTGCCACCTTTTACTGAACTCCTTTTGGCTTTAATTGAAACAAGGTTGGTTTAGTTGACTTGGTTGGACTTGTGATTTTTTTTAATTTTTTTTTTTTTTTTTTGAAGTTCCATGGCATAAGGTGGCTTATCTGTATAACTCTTAAAACTGAGTCTCCACTGTAAAGTACAGTATGTATTCCTATTTTACATTACGAGTCTGATTCTGTACTCTTTCCATAAGCAAAACCCCTTCTGATGCTACTGGAAGAATCGTTTTGGTGAGCACTGCAGCAGGGCTTGAGCAGGGATGCAGAGTGCTTCGGATGGCTGCTGATAAAAGTGACTTGTTTCCTAGTGTGCGGCCTAGCGATAGCCTAGATATGGACGTGAAGCACTTACTAGTCCACTGTTGTACCTACCGTGTGGGATATATCACAACTATTCCTGACCCCGTGTCTGCGGCTACTTTATGCATGAAACACAACACAAAGCTCGGAGGTGTGCATTACATTAAGATAACATTCTTTCAGGGTCACTAAAGGCATCTGGCTGTGCCGTGTATCTCAGGCTACATTCAAGACATTTATCTCATAATAACACGCGTGTGAGTTTGTTTAGTTACCTAATCATAAAGTGGCATTTAAAAATTGTCTTTTCCTATTAGCTGATGAGGTCAGCTAGCTGTAGACGTAGCTGGCTGAGGCTGAAAAATAGGTGGCACCTTTGCAACTGTGGAAGGCCCAGTTGCAGTGGGAAAACATGAGGCTGTATTCTGGACATGCTGCTGATTTCTGAATGGGCTTTCTGTGGGAAACTATAGGAAAATAGTGCTTTGTCCACAGGATTGTCGAATGGGCCTGGGACCTGCTGGGTGACAGTCCCTGCGTCATTATCAGCAGAGCAGGAGAGCATCTCTGCAGCTAAAGTCCTCTCTTCTCCTGTCACTAAGGTATTATTCCCTTGATCAAAGCCTCATTATTTGGATTTATCCAGACCGTTAATTCTAGGAGAACCTCATGGCCTGTTAAAGAGTCATTTTTTCTGCTTTGAACAGCCTCAGTTAATAGAAGGGGAATGAATCAAGAGTACAAGTGAAAGAACAATGCTGTCGTGTGTCCCTGTCATCCACTTCTAACTCCTTTTCAGGGTCGTGTGAAAGAGACCATCATGAGTGTCACACTTCTGTCGTCTTTTTACTCTATCAAAAATTCTTAAAAAACAGAAAGGCAAATCACCAATATTTTAGAAGAGGTATAGCATATGGACCATATGGCACAGAGGAACATAATCAGGATTTGGAAAACAAAAAGTGCGAGTAATCACAAGGAGAACCTTTCTGTTTTTTTGAGTAAGTTCTGCTCTAACTTGTCAAAAGCAGACTTCCTCTTTCTGTTAAGGGGTTAATGGTGCAGCCTTTGGTATTGCAGGTAACAGTCTTGTAAAGAGTCTTAGTCAATGTGTAAATATGGAGAATGGGCAGAAAGTCTGGAGTGCCCCTTCTCCTCGGGGATGGCCCCAGCTGTCCCTGCATGGGTGGCACTGGCACAAGTGTCACTGATGGTGACTGGCAGAGCTTTTTCTCTGGAAGGCGATTGTCCTGGGTATCTGGACAGGGGGAAGGAAACGGTGATGGATGAGAACATTCCTCTGGCAAGAGGGAAGGAAGGTTCAAGAGAGGCCAGGGCACTACGTGTGTGAGGCACCAAGATGTGCCACTGAGTGTGCTGTGTGCAGAGTGCTGGGGTTCGAACCTGAGAGATATGTACAGGGCAAGACAAGAAAAGTGTGAGGTTTTTCCTCTTAAAAAGACAAGATTCAAAGTAGCTTTGTAAATTCATAGTAATCTGTCATGGAAAGGGGTGATTTCATCTGAGAATTCTCTGTTTAGTGAAATGGGATAGGTTTTTGGAAAGCTTTAAAATAGGCTACATTAGAGTTTAGAGCCTTTTAAGATCCTCTCATCCCTAGTTTTGAGATGCATACAGTAGTCATTTTATTCCTGAAGCTTGCACATTTTAGCAACACTAGCTTTTAATTCATTATACAGCAGCATGGAGCTGTTGAGAGAGACATAGCAGCTTGATTCATTTGAAATCGTAGGACAAATAGGCTTTAAAAAGCAAATGCATTCATTCTGACACTAATTATGTGTCTTTCCCACATGTCGTAGTATCTTGTGTCACAAATTGCTCTCATTTGCTACTCAGTGCAAAATGTCTGAGAGACGATGAGTGCAAAACGATATGCTTTAACCAGGTGTAGGGTAGATCTAAAAACTATGGGGAGTCCAGGAGACAGACAAAACAAGGAACTTCACACAAAAGGGATCAAGAGGTATCAATAGGTATTAACTGTTGCTGGATTTTAGGTACAATTGCAACTTTGCAGTATGCAAAATATTTTGCAACAAGCCCAGGAAAGAGCTCCAAAGGCCCTCCTACATCTTTTGTTTGGGGTTGTTAGGGCTCTGAACTCGTAGCATCATACGTCTTCTCGTGCAAGGTGCTGATGATTCGACTAACATCTTTTAGGAATACATAGGGTTTTTTGTTTGGTTGCTTGCTTTGCTTTTTATTTTTATTTTTTCCTCCAAAGAATCTGTAGCACTGAATGAATGAAAACATGATTTTTCAATCAATGTGAATACAAAAGACTTCATGTTTTTAAGAGAATTGCGGAACCCTTGTGCTACTGAGGCAGTGCTTGTTGCTAATGGACAAGACTGGTATTGCTCTTCTCTAACTAATCCTGTAACGGTGTCACAGGTTATTTAGTGCCAACTGGTGTTTCTGTGCTCCTCAGGAAAGAGCAGCCTTTCCAGCTCTGAGTAAAACTGAGAGAAATCGTAAGTTAACAAAAACCAACAAGAGCAAAAAGAAATCATTAAAATCAATGATAGCTTGCTTTTCATTCTAAATAAACTGCATCCCCGCTCCCTGCATTAGGCAGAGGCATCCTTGTTATGTCAAAGAGTTGTAAGCAGCAAATGTCTTTTCACCTGTGCTGCCGAACTCAAACCTGGCATGCTTTACACGTAATGCAGTTTGACAGTTCATTTGAAATAAATGTGCCGATAACCCTTAAAAGTGGTAATAAAATACTCTTTGCTCTACTGTACAGATGATTAATACCACTAAAGTAATTAAATTCCATTAGGCTGGGGTTCACATACCCAAGGAATTGGTGCCAGGATTTAGCAGATCTCTAGCGAGGACAAAAGACTAATGCCTTTTAAAGCCATGTTTCACAAGTAAAATCCCAGGAAAGTCTATATTAACTTAGGACATCTGCTTGTTGTGATTGTTTGAGCTATTGATGCATTGGATCATTAGCAGGGTAGTGTGAACTACTGTTTTCCTGTTGACAAGGATCTCTCACCAGGAGCTGCTAGCTTTCTGCAAAGGGAGAAAAGCAAAACAGGGCAGCCAAGCTGGGGCTTGTGCATGGGCTTTGACTTACAGAATTATTGCTAACTGTATAGTCTCTGATGGTAGGAAACAGCATTTTGCCCCCAGCCATTTTTCCCAAGATCAGAGCCAAAGTAACTCCGTCTCCTGCTGTTTTGTAGCTGTAGATTCTTAAAGACTGGCATTATTGTAGTCGATGAACAGTTTGCCCCCTTTCAGATGGCTGCAGTAATGACCCACAGGGGAGGCAGTGGTTAGGCAATGCTGACAATGTGACCAGGTGCTGCAACATAAGCATTTCATTAAATATTGAAGCAATGGTTTTCAGTTACAGTGGCAAAAAGGAAATTTGGTCTATGTCCAAATATGTGGCTATTTTTTTTCTTTCCACCTCTCCTAATCACATTATTTTTTGCATGACCTTTCTCCTGCTAATTAGCTGCCGCCTTGAAAAGCATTGTGGGTAATATATCGAAGGTAATTCAGCATTCCACTTTACACACTGGTAATCATTCTTAATGTATGAATGATTTATTTACGGAATATTTTTTCACGATCTTAAAATATGCAAACAAAAAAATACTATCTGTATTATTACCGTACTTCAGATCTACTCAACAGAATGAAAAGAATTCGGCTTTCTGTTTGAAAGGAAAGGAAACAACAACAACAAAATCACGCTGCAACCTGTGTCATTTCAATGCAAACTACTGTAACCGTGTAGGAAGGGGCGAGTGCCGTGACTGTTGTCAGCAGGCACAAGAGAGGTCTCAAGGCTCATTCTTGTCTTAGATACTTGGGCATGCTGCCTGGTAGGTGTTGTAAAATCGGTTACTCCGTATGAGCACAATAGATGATATTACAAGACGTACAGTGCCTGCTGGTACATGTGGTCATAGATCTGAGCATAGGATCAAAAACCCTTTTGGATAAAAAAAAAAAAAAACGGCAAAAATTCAACTGTCAAAACATAGTCACTCTTTGAATGTGGAAGCACATCTTTAAAACAGAAATTATCAAAACAGAAAGGCATACGCATTCTCCTAGCAGTTTGTGTGTACCTCTTTTCTTTTTTTAAAGCTTCAGAAAAATAGTGTTGGAGGCTTTGAGGGATTTTACTTTTTGTGTGTAATCATTTTCTCAACTTTATAAGAAAATGCTTAGTGTTACAATATTTTAATCTAAATTTATGGTGTGATGCAATACACCACTGAACAGTACAGCTGTGCTATACTATTCATTATGCTTCCTTTGTACTGTATTATCCGGTATTTTTAATTCTTGCTCGTGAAATGATACCTAACATTAAATCACTTACAAGTACAATAATTTTTTAATACAGTCCATACCCTTTTCTGTTCTTCACCCTGTACCAAACACATTTTGATTCAGTAGGAAGTGTTTCTAAAAATGTGATCCTGCATGTCAAAGCTTTTTATAGCATAAAAATTCTTTACAAAAGATGCAGTTGCACAAATGTGCACAAATATTTTTGAACAAATTGTATTCCTGTACTAAGTCCTATATTTTACATAGGTAATGTTATAGATTACCCTAAACGGGTCCTGTTCAGGCTACAATTGTATGTGGTCTAATTTCAATTCCTAATATGTTGAGATAATTTTTTTTTTTTTGATTCTTTAAAATCATTTAAACACTAATAGCCTCTTTTCCTTTCTCCTTTCCTTGAAAGGAGCTTTATTCTTTTATGTTTTTCCTTTAAAAGATTTTTTTAGAGAAGCAAACTGCTGCTTAAAAAAGGCAGGGAAATGAGAGATACTACAGTGAGTATGTGTAGTAAAAAAGGAAGTGTCACATCAAGATTTTTTCAGTCCATCAGTTCTTTCTTCAGACTTTTTAGCTAGCGTTGGGATGCGGAAATCTGGGTATAGTCATAAGAAGGAAAAAAGGCAATTGGTTAAAACATCAGGATTATGAAATGCACAAAGCAGCAACTTCTACAGTATTGGAAAGAATAGATAAAACTGGTAGTGTATTAAAATGTTTACAGTGTAAGCATAACAATATTATGCTCATGAAATTGCTATGATTATGTATGTTAAAATATGCCCTTTTGAGAACTGGCCTAGTTCTTAACTTACAAGAGCAAGCTAAAATTGGTGAAGTGTCAACAGTCAAATCAACAGTTATTTCAGTGAGAGATCCTATTTAACTACAGGGATTTGAGAATTGCAGAGAAAATAACATTTGCAGAGGCTGCATTAAAAAATGCAATGAATCCACAGATGAAGTAGCCTCACAGTGGGACAAAAAAAAAGGGGGGAGGGAGGAGGGGGGAGGGTGAAAAATGTAGGGTTCAGTTCTTGAAGTAAACCTTCTATGGTAATTATAGAGGTTTTTTATACCAAAAGCTTCACCAAATCTAGCTCATGTCCACCTATTGCAGTGCAGCAGCTACCATTATAAAACAACTTTCACATAATATTAATGTTTTGGCTTTATATTATGCTATTTTATGTTATATTATTTTAACCTTATGTATTATATTATTTTTGGTGATCTAGAGCAAGAGTTTATTTTCAAAATGTGGTTTACCCACCTGCTCTGTACATAAAATCCATTCTGGATTCAGCAAAATAAGGGTTTTCCTTGCCAATTAGGTGATAAGCACTAAAACCTTATTCAGTGCATCACATCGATGTAAGTTGTATGAAAGCCACTGTGTGACCAAAACAAGTAACACGAGCAGTGATTTTTACCCAAACTTTTTGAGTGCCTGTGGTTTGCTCATTTTTCGTCCTTCAAACAATTTAGGGAATGCAAAGATTCAACATCAACTCAATTAGCACTCAGTAGCCAGAAGACTTCTTTTCCATTCCTTCATATAAATATATATAAAAATTTCCTAGGAAGGTGGTAGAGGAAAATGAAGTTGTCTTCTAAACAAATTAGGTGCTCTTTTTAGGGTTCTTTCTCAAGGTATTGGCAGATCAGCAATGGGACTTGAGATACTGTGTGAATATTGTAGAAATGGTTTTGGCTGATCTACTGAAAACTGCAGCAACTTCCTCATCAAAATAAATCGTCATGTCCACCCTGCAGACATCGGGCAGGGTGATCTGTTTTACTTTTTACCAATGGCTTTACTCTTGATCCCTACTAACTCGAGCATTATTGTTAGATCAAGAAGAGGATTTGAGTTGGTCTTTCCTATTAATCTGTATAGAATTTACTGCCCACAACCAGGTGTCTCTTTTAATGGTGGAGCTTTGTTATCTGTGTTGTGGATCTTAAGTTTTTACAAACCATTACCAAGGTATTTGCACAGTAATGGATCAATCACCCCCCTGTCCACCTGTTCAGAATTATCTATCCTTTTAATATATTATTAATGTGTCTGATTTGCAGAGGCTTTTTGTAGCTGTCAGTGTTGTATGCTGAAGGGGGGGAAATAGATGGCTTTTTGGGGAGACGTTCTCCGTGAACAAATGTTCTTTCATATTGTTGGATTTAGGAAACAAAAAGATGAAAATTAAACTTTAGACATTAAGGACCAGAACTATTTGTATAGTAATGGGAGGGAGGCAGGAGGAAGGTGGTGGGGAGCAGTGAAGACTAACAATACTGTAAAATGCTGAAGCCTCATCTTGGTTTTAACGTCTCACCTTGCGTTCATGTGCCTTTTTAGCTCTCCTGTAATAAACTTTCAACATTGGTGAGTTATGGATGCGGAGAAACCAAGGGGCTGTTTTTTGTCTCAGGGTGCACGTTTGCCGCTTTGCCATTCTTTTACATTTTCATTCTTCATGCTGATGAGTCAGTACAGATTTATATTACCATGTTATTATGGATAGTATAGACTGAGTCTCCTTGAAAGTAATGGCATGTGATTGCTTACCCCATTACTTTCAATGGGACTAAGTCTATGTCATCCTTAGGGACTCTATCCCATTGAAAGTAATAGTCTGAGACTGCCCACATCGTTACTGTGCTTTAAATTGGATTGAATTTATACTGATCTGTAGAGGCCTGCCACAAAAAGTCTCATTTTTAAGACATAAAGTTGATAAAAGTTTTTTGCTAGTGGTTGGAAAGTTTAACGGAGTGTTTGAAAGTGTGTTTATAATATTAAAAAGATCATTTTATGTTGTTCATAGTCCTTTAGTGCTTGACCTTAACACAATCAAAGGAACCCTCAGTAACACATTTAATGGAGGATTTTTTTTCTTCTACCCTCCTTTAATTGTTTGTCCTTTTTTAAACTTTTCAGAAGACTTGTATCACTTAATGACTTCTGTATTCTGTTCAATAGGACTGTTAATCAGTGTCCTATTATTTTCATATGTCTTTAAAATAGTGACATTAAAATGCATACAAATTATGGTGTTTTGTTGTGAGGGAAATTATACATTGCTATTTCTAATAATGAAAATATATTTTACTTTAAGTGGAAAACATCATTTCCTGAAGGACCAGCACCCCTTTATCCTGTTGACATAGAATTTATTTTATTTTATTTTATTTTTTTGGGGTGCGGGGGGAATAAAATCCTTCAATGAAAAAATAAAGGCATATTCATGTTATGGCCCTCCCTCTGATGCCAGCGTCTGTTAAATTTATTTAAAACAAGAGCTTTACTTCACCCCTTACTAATGTTAGGTGCTAATGTTCCCTTAGAAAATCAAAGTGCATTTTTTATACTTTTACATTGCCATGAAATGCAACCAGATAAAATGAAATCCATTCCAGAAAGATTAATGTTACAATGATAATGCACTGGATGAAACAGAGAGACTAACCCCCTGATTTCTCTTAAAGCCATGATCAGTCCTAAGAAAAGGAAATGTTGACTGATGAAATGAGCAAATTTAGCATAGGAATCAAAAAAGTATATGTGTGTCCTTCCCACAGATGAACATACAGTATAATAGAAATGACACACGTATATCTCTTAACTGCATTCTACCCACTCCCTCTAAATGCAAGCTGTAGAATAAATACACAGTGCACACCCTATTTAATCTATAATGCATCATACAACATCATATGAGAAATGCACCTCTCTTTTTAGGTAATCACCATGACATAATTTATTTCAAAAGAGATCACAGCACCACAGCTGTTACCAGTGATTTAGTAATTGAATCAGCAGCAGCATTTTATACATACTCATATTTATTAAAACCCTTCAGAAGCATTAGAACACATTTCAGCCCTATGGAATGAATGAAAAACAGGTCTTTAAAGGCACAATATAGACTTTGTTTTATGTTTATTGGAGACTGCAGTATGGTCAGATGTCATAGCCAGTCGCAACTCACTGTAACTCAAGCAAATAAAACATGCATATAGACCTCTACCCACACCTTTATATGCTTTATTTCCTCATCATCATTATTGTAATATTCCGTGTCATTTTATCTAATAATCTGAGCATGTATGTGGATAATATGCACGTGCATATTTCTAATGTGCTCCTATATCTGTATCCCTGTGTATCTATTTATTCAGTGCTCATACAGCATTAAGACTGTTGTGATATTTTTCCTTTTATCACTTCACTAACATCTAGAGTTTTCAACTGAAAGAGGGGTTGATTGTCTTATGTGCAGTACCTATGTGAAGAATTGGTTCCTGCTGTGGATTATTTACGTGGCAGGAGGATAACTGGCAGCTAATTGTTTTAAGAGGAGGGTTTCAGTAAAATGTATGAATTTTTACAGTAGGAGTGTGCTGTAGTTGCCCTATGGATGTGAGAAACAGAAGGATTAGGTCATCTGCTTTAAAAAGCAACTTGATGGAGCCAAGAAGTGAACGTGTCCACTATCACCAACTGTATCAACTGGTCAAATAAAACATGTTCTTTCTCCTTGTGAAACCTCCTTCCCTGACATTTTTATACATACTGGGTTTTAAATAAATATTTTGTGTGTGGATGCAGCAAATGTCAGATTCTGCTCAGCTGGCTTTAATGAATTAGAGGCTTATTTGTAAGCAGTGTGGCAGGGAGGGATTTAAAAGGGGGTGGGATTGGGGGGGAGAGGAGAATGTGGCCTTGCAGTCTGGGAGTTGTCATAACTATCAAAGCTATACAGGCTGCCAGTGATGCATTAAAATGTGAGTGGATGGATGGGGAAGAGGCAGAGTTGTGAAATTCCATCAAAGAGAGGGCGCAATGCTTCAATTTCTGGTAATGATGTCAGGGAAGCTGCTGGAGTGATTCAAAGCAAGTCTTAATGAGTTCATAATGATGGATAAGGAGCATGATCCCAAGTGCTGTGTTTGAGATCTGTTTCAGGAATTTGAGTACACTGGTGTTGGGTTAGACTGGGCCAGAGATGCTAGAAACCACTGCAGTAATCTGAGCTTTGGGGAACTGCAGAAATTGCAAATATGTTCAAAGAGTTCAGGCTTGGGATACCCAGTCTGGGCACTCATAGAAGGTGCTGTTTTCCTGGAAGTGCTGACTGCTCCCCAGAAATCGGGAGCACTAATAGCATTTCTCATTGTGCTCCTAACATCAGAAATATGCAACATCAGGAGCCACTAATAAAAAAGTTAAACCCAGTACTCCATGTGTTAAGGAAGACTGAGGACTACTGAAATTTGGCCTTCAATCCAGAATGAAATACTGTTGTTTGTTTTACAGACTAACACTCCAGTGTATGCATATGTATATGCTTACGCACAGATGTATCGTTTTAGAGTCATCAAAAATTTATTTTCTGCCCTAAATGTGCTATAACTTTACTTACTCTCATAAACTTCTCACAGGGACAAATGCTTCTTGCAACCAGCAGTCACACCCTCTGTGACAGCAGTCATTTCCCAAATATGTGGGGCTGGATCCTGCTGTTCTCATTCTGGAAAGGTGCAGCGTTACTTCACGAGTAATCTGTTCTGAAATGAATGGCCCAAGGTGAAGTAAACTTTTCTAGAGAGAACCAGCATTCACAGTCAGACTACTTCTGAAACAGCCTGTTGCTCTTACCTTAAAACCAATTAAACGCATTCTAATAGTGGCAGAGGTATATTCTCTTCTCCTTTGTGCAGACCTGGCTTCTCATCACGTCCATTCTTCTTCACAAACTGCTCAATTCCTCTGCTGCTGTTTTTTCCTCTCTAGTGACATGGGACACTGGTTTAGCTGGTCAGCGGGGAAGAGCGTCTGGTGAGTGATGGCGTGGAAATGGGAGAACAGATTTTTTTGATGAACACCTTTGTCTTTATCACTTCTGATGTAAACAGCCCCAGGGAAAACCCATTTACCAGCACACAGCCTGAATTTGTAATTGGCAAAGCATCCAAGCAAGGTAAAGTGTGTAGCAACGTGAAGGGATCCTTCTCTGTCCCAGGTGCAGGTCTGCGCTGGCCACCAGGACTTGTTAACCACAACTGTGCACGCTGGGGGGCAGCAGGTAAGCAGCCCCTCAGAGCTGCTGGAGTAGCCCATGCACGAGGCTATTTTGGCTAATGCTTTTTTTTTCCTTGATGAGTGTTTTTTCTTGATGCAGTTCGTGAGGGACGTAAGGCTTCATGGTAAGACCTGTGAGATGACCTATGAGATGGAAGAGAGACACATTGACAGCATGGTGTGCACACTGGTTACCAAATGGGATAGCTTTCCTGTGCCTGGGGGGCGCCTCCCGTGGTCTCCTAAGCTGTGAGGTGTTGGTGCTGTCCCTTTTCATAAGGATGGATCTCAGGAAATGGGTTGGAAGATGGAGAGAGAGATTGGTGCTGCAGGGTTTCCGCTGAATGGGGTCTACTTTAGGACAAACGTGTGCCGTGCCATGCACAGATCCTCTTGCTGCAAGCGGCTGGTGGAAGGGCTGCAGCCTGCCCTGGTGTGGCCGTGGGCCTAAGGGTGAGGCTGGGGATGTGCACCCGCCCGGAGCAGGGCTGGTGGGAGGCAGCTCGTGCCCCTCTGGGGGTTCTGGGGGTACCTCCTTTTAGCTCCGGCCTCAGTCCTGGGCTGCACCCATGGTGGCCAGAAATACCCGCCTCATCCTGCCTCATCCTGCTCTGCTTGTGTCATACGCGCTGCACCCTTTCTTCCTCTTTTGTCTCTTCTATAAGAGCAGCTGAAAGAACCAGGGGTGAGAAGGATCAGTGCTCACAATTAACATTAAAGGTTCCTACACTGCATCCAGCAGTAGCATCTCATCCTACAGAGAACTTAAAATCAGGAGATTGAGCAATTATATAGAAAAGCTATCTAGCAAGAAAACAACAGTACACAGTCCTTATGTGGAGCATTTTTAACTCTTAATTATCTACCTTATGGCATAAGCTGGTTATGTGCAAAGAGTGTTTAAATGCTTTGTCAAGGTGATGTATGTGATAAATGTGATTGGTACAGTGGAGTAAAGCAAGTTTTGAGATGATTCAGTTGTGATTTTTCTTTGCTGCTTTATACCTACATGTATTTTACAGATACTGTATACACTTAATTTAAAATTGCCATTTAAAACAGCCATTGTTTATAAATATATTTCAGATAGGTGTTACCTTTATTTTTTTGTTAGATAGAAAGCACACTATTTTCGTACTCATAGAATTTATTCAACTTAACTCTGTAATTGTGAACAATATATGAGCTCATTACATTACAATTTAGTAGAGTTAGCACCAGCTGTTATGGAGTTAATGGCAGAGCTGGTAGAAAATGACATGGCACATAATACATTTAACATGGATTTAATAATAATGACATGGAAAAAAAAAAAACACATTTTTTTCTGAATCATCGTCCATGCTAAATTTTAAAATATCATACAGTTGTTTTATCAGTATGCTATCCAAAGGACTCGCTTGTTTTGACAAGCTGTGCTATTTGACATGAAAGGCTCTGCGTTAAATACCTGCACTCCTTGTGCAGTGTAATAATCTTAAAACACGCTTGAATCAGTTTGAAAGTAGGAGTTCTTGAATTTTTTCAAGACGTTGTGACTAATGTGGGGAAAGATCTGCCCAAGTGGAGGGTTGGTTTGTTTGTTTTCCTCCTCTTGGCATGCTAAAATGTGATTGGCTGCTGGCATTTTTGGAGGGCTCTGAAGGTGCATCCTGACCTTCGTTTACCCTGTGGAACCTGACAGGTTTGACAGAAAGATTAGCTGGGAAGTCATCTCTCTGCTCTGCCCACTCCAACAGAAGTAAAGGACACTTCCCTCGGACCTTTATTCTTATAGGAAGCCCCCCTGGAATGAACATGAAGAACTCTCTGCAGATTGAACTTCTACATGCGTACATTTTATTCCTATGCATCTTGCAGATCTGAGTTCATATTTACAGTGCGCATGGTGGATTTTTAATTTAATCCTCACAAAAAAGAATCCATTTTAGAAAATCCTAAAAGGAGTGAAATCAACAAGGAATAGTTTTGCCAAGTGATAATACTTGTAGGAGTGTATTTGCTTTGAGAAAGGGAGCTTAGATGGTTGGAAAAGCATTCAGCACGAGTCCTGTTGAAGGTCCCACCAGCCGGTGGCCACGCGTGCCAGCAGTGTGTACCCATCGAGGAAGCTGAGGTCGCAGCGGAGGAAGGTGCTTAAGGATGCCCATCAGGGGAGGCGTATCCGAGTTTAGCAATGCTTTAGGTACGTGCTTAGCATTTAGACAGTGACTTCAGTTTATGCATATGCAGTAGAAAAGTTAAATTTAAGCCCTTGAAAATTTCCGTAGAGTGGGTACATTTCCTTAGAAAAATCTCAGGCAAAAAAGAGAAAACAAATATTTAATGTTTTTGCAATATTTGTATGAGAAGTTGCAAGAGATTCGTTATCTATATTTTTCTAGAATGATTACTTTGTCATTTAGCTGCATTATTCCTTTCCTCCTCCTCCTTTTTTTTTTTTTCCTCCTTACCTCTTTTTACCCATATCCTGGAGGTAGTTGAACTACTGTGAAGTGATGGGTTTTATTGCCCTGAGTGTGGCAAGATTTGTGACTTTTCTAATAAGTTGTGACAGTATATTCCACGTCTCTGGCCCTTCTGCCAAAAAATCTCGGTTTCCCATTCTTCGCAAGAATCACTGTTGCTTTAAAATTTTATTATTACTCATGATAGCATTTGCATTGTTGGAAGCCTAAGCATTAAAAAATCATGAGGCAAGGCTGCAAATCACCTGACTTTCTTTTCAATGAGTACATTGTTGATATTTTTTTTTCCTCTTGCCTTCTTTTCCTCAACCTTCTGAAGCATTACCCAGGGCATAGCTTCTTTTTTTTCCTGTGTAACACAGAATGCTGAAAGGTTTTTTTGTGTGTGTGTTTCATTTTCAAGGGAAGTTGTAATTTTTTGATAAGGAGGAAATAAGGGTCAGTGTGGTATTTCGCAGAGGGACACCGGGTGGTTCCTGCCCGTGCTCACACTAACCATGCATGAGCCATCTCTGAGCCAGGTGCTGCATGGCCCTGGTCAGTGTCTGCCGTGAGGCGGTCGGCCATACGCTGGGAAAAGCAGCAGGTATTGTGAAGCCCAGTTTGTTCTGTAGAGCTTAGAGTTATGAGGAGAGGTCGGGTTTGGAAAGGGCAAGTACTCCTTGCTCTAGTTGCAGCCTGACACATGGTGGTAGGCCCTGGAGATCACGACTAGGACAGTGAGTTTGAATTGCTCCTCAGAGGAGATCTGGGACGCTGCATTTGTACCAGCTTGTCCTCTAAGCAGGCAGGCTGCCACGTTCAATACAAGCTGGAGCTTTTTCCATATGAAGAAGTTTTCAGTGACATGAAGTCATATCATCAGAATTAAAAAATGGTCCTTGCCAGAGACTGAGGGGTTCAGTTTGGCTTCTGCTAAGACAGATTTTTAACTATGTTTTAATTAGCTTAGTGCATGTTTTCATTTATCATATTGTGCTGAGAACATCCAGTATTAGCGAACTGAAGAACATGATGTGAGTTTGCACTTAGGTTAAAACAATGAAACACTAATTAGACGTAATAACTATAATGTATTAATATTTATGTGTTATATTATGTAGGTTATGGAAGTTAGGTTAATCTAAAATGATGCTTAATAGAATTGCAAGTGCTGTCTGACTCCTTCATACAGCGTATGGGGAATCGACAAAGGCTTTTGCTGGAAATCCAGGAAATCTGCATTACAATGTAATGTTTCCTGCTGAGAGGGATCCTGCAAAGGGGGAAAAATACCCAGGGCTTCAGTGCCACTCCCTGTTATTTGCATGGGAATGCCATTCCCTTTCTGGGCTGTCAGCAGTGGAGAGCACTGGGTGTTTCACTTGTGTCAGTGAATACAGCACTGTTTGAATACTGGGGTGACTTTAGGAGACCTTCACAGCGGACCAAGTTCTGCATCACAGAAGACAGTGGGAGTCTGGGCTTTAGCTGCAGCACGAGCAGGGTTTGTTGAGTATGGGCGAGGGATCTTCTCGTTACACAGCACTGCTTACAATTATTCTGGATGGTGCACAACTGGCTCCCGCAAAGCTGCACCAGGTGCAAATGTGCCCTCTCACTCCGCCTGCAAACATCCAAATCCACACAGCTCTGGCTGCCGTAGCACAGGTGAACACGCGTGGTCAGTGCCCAGGACTTTGCCTTGCCTGCCCATGGGCTGCACTTCTGCACTCGCCATTGCAGTTCCTCTGGCATTGCTGATCTGTCTGGACGGACTTTGTCTGGTGTCGAGGCTGGCTGCTGTTCATGGCTTTGTCCTGGGATGAGGAGTTCCATGAATGGCTTTTCTTACCTCAGAAAATAAACTGTCAAGGCACTTTAAATTTATTATTATTATTTTATTAAAGTTAATTTTGCTTCCCCCCCACCCCCCCCATCCCAATCCAAGGCCTGTACTGGTACCTGCTTTTCGTTATTACATCCATCTTGAAAGCTTTAGGAGCTTGCACTGACCTTGCCAGTTTCACCTTGTAGCAGTAACAGGTATTCCCAGTCACAGATAAATTTGTTAGCTCCTTTGAATTCCTTTTCTAGATTATTATTTTTTTTGCATAGTCTTTTTCTTCCAGATTTTTGAAAGCTGAAATGGTATTTCATTTTCCCAAACCCTTATAACCTAGATGTTGTTTTACTTGGTTTCAGAAAAAATATTGGAAGTCACCTCATCAAATTTCACTTACCCCTTGTAACCAAGTTGTTCATGGGAATTTACATGAAAAAAAAATTACTTTTTCTTGTTTTGAAGATGCAATTCTGACCCCTTGAAATAGGGCCGTTTCTGTAACATGGTGATAGGAGTCTGACTTCAGAATTCTTCACTTGCTTATAAGAATGAAGCTTTTGATTGCTCTTGTTAGGCGGACACTGAGTATGTTTATATATAAATGGATTCATTGCTATTCATGTTTTCAGATTCTTGAACACTTTTAAAAGATGTTCTGCAATATTCCTTTGATGAAATAGCACTCTCAATAAAAATGTTGAAGCTATAAATGGAGATAATCTTCCACAATTCTTGTTTGAAAAGCACAGAGAAAAGAACACTGTGTAAATGCAAGTATGTCTCAGACCTCTGGATTGCCTCGCAGCTCAGAAACCTTTACCTCTGTAACACAGCAGCAGTGATTTGGAAGGGTATTTTAATTTTTGGCATGCACATCATCACACCAAGTGAAGATAAAGAAGATTTAGATCTTGGCTATTATATTCTAAGCAGGCTACCAGTATGTCTTTGTGAATCGGGTGCATTTCGAGTTGTCTCCTTGCCAACACATATTCCAAACATGCATTATATTTAACTGACATTTGTAAAAGTAAATCTTTTCTTGTATTGTGCTCTAGAAAATGTTTCTCTTCTAAATTATTTTTGTATATTGTTTTCATTAAATGAGGCTGGAAACATTATTTTGCAAACCCATCCTTGTCATTTGACCACTAGTATCATAAATAATAGTGTTTAAAAATATTTGTTTTGAACAAGGCATAGGATAATTCTCCCCACCCTGTTTCTCATAAGAGAATTAAAATATTATGAATTAAAGTAATGGAAGCCATGAATCCTTCCCTCCCCCCAAACAAACAAAATCAAATATAGTAACCAGATTTCATTTAAAAATGCAAACCAGTTTGATTTAGTTAAAAATACATGTTGTCTTTAAACTTTGGAACACTAAATGATTGTGGATTTGCATGTATACAGCATATGGCTCTTTGAGGCAGAGCAGACTCTTACATAGTTACATTTCCCAAATTATTCTAACAAATTATTTTAAAACTATTAGAAAACTAAGCAAAAGTGTATGCCTGTGCATATGTTTGTATCGGTATGCACGGCATAAACAGTGTATTTATAAGCAAAAATATATGTAATATGCACTTGTGCAGGCAGAAATTTTATCATAAATATTCAGATTATAATCTGAAATATACATAGAATACATGTATTATGCAAATATATGTGTATTCTATGTCAGATAAATAGAAGTGTGACCACTGTGAAGCAGAAAGCATATGGCATCTCAGTTCTGCTTAATATTGTCAGGCTCAGGAGTTAATTTAGGACACTTGATGTGAATGCTTATTTTTTGTTGTTGCTTATAGCATGTCACATTTTGGATGATGCATAACCACATCGGCAGAAAAATACATTTAAATGTTTTGGATATGTCAGTGGGAGTTTTGTTGGCTAATAAAGATCGTGTATTTTGGCCCTAACTCTGTTAAAAATAAATTACATTTTTTTTGTCTAATGTAAAATTAAAATGAATAAACATCATAAAGCTCAAACCTATCCTAGTGGCTGTTTGAAAATTCCGGAGATGTGGCACTAGGGAGCGACCGTCATTCCAGTGCAAAATGTGCCGAGCTATTTTCAATGGAAAATGAAGAGCAGAAATAGAAGACTGAAATAACAATAGGCTGATTGCTTTCTTTTTTTATTTTTCACTCTCTCTTTTTTTTTTCCTTTTTTTTTTTTTTTTTTTTTTGTTTTGTTTAACATTGCATTAAAGAGAACAACCGAGTTTCTACATTTTTTCCTATTTTCTTGTCATGGATATATTAGCATTACATGATGCATACTAATTATAAAGTTGGCTGTAACAAGAGTTCCTCTTGTGAATCCATTTAAGAACTGATTGTTTACTATCTTTTTCTGTAAGTATAAAATTTTAATTATGCCACTGACAGGAACTGTGCGTGATACAGTGCTCTACATTTATCACTGGGAGAGGGCCAGTTGCAGAGCTGTTTGACTTTGGAGAAATCCTGATGCGCTTGCAATGTTGAGCAGCAGGTGCCACATTATTATGTACAGAAAAGCAATTAGGAAGCATATTGGATGAATGGGGAGTGCATTAATATTAGCAAGTACATTTGTCAGTGGTTTTGATGCGAGTCTTTTTCTTTTCTTTATGCAACATTAAGATTGTGGCTCTCATAAATTCTCCCCTTAAATTGCCATCTGTTCCCTTGTCATGCAGTAGTGAGGTAGAGAAAAGTTTTCTTGACAAAATGAAAAGAATTTCTTTTATTTAAAGTAGAAGCAAAGGAGCCTAGACAAAGTGGGAGAATTGTAGGTTATGCATTTGAGCTTTGTATGTGTTAAGTAATTACTGTTGAATGTAACATTAACTATGGAACAGTTAGGATTTTTTTTCTCCCCCTTCTAAGTCTCAGTTTTGCAATGATTTTGTGTGCTTTTAAAATCTGGTCTAAAACAGTTCTAACTCAATAGTATAAAAGATGTGATGACCCAAATTTGGTGTCTCTAGTCCAGGGTTTCGGTGGGGATCAGGAGTGTGCTTTTCAAGTGAGTCTCCCATGGGCCTCACTTCTGCACTTGGGTTCGCCGTGCAGGTCTGGTTTGGAGTAAAAGCTCCAAAATATGTGTGCCTGGGGGGTCGTCTTGGGCATCAGCTGCTACACCCTAGAGAGATCTTCTGGTGGACTTCGGTACCAGCTGGCCTAGATGTGGTTGCTGTGTCCTGGTCGCGAAGACCTTTTGTAAAGCAGCTCTGCCAACGTCAGTGGGAATTCGTGGAGCAGTCGGTGGGGAGGGTGGTGTAGGTGACCATAACCCCATCCAGCCGTCCTCAACACCAGAGGGACAAAGTATGTCAGAGCTGTGCTCAGCCCAGAAACCACTGATGCCCAGGCAAACTGCTCAGGGTCTTAAGGTATTGAACTCTGTATCAAACACTTGAGTTTAGAGTGGGTTTTATTTTATAGCAGTCTGAAAACTTCTGCTTGTTCTTCTGGCCAGGATGTTTGTCTCAGGGGAAGACTGGCATATGTGGCTCTGTGAGAAAGCAGCTACCTTATTAGGTTGGAAAACAAAAACAAAAAGCAGAAAATAATTTCCAAAAAATGCTAGCATGACAAAAGTGCAAATGTACTTTTGTGGAGTCGTGCAGGAAAGAAAGTATTTGTGGGATCCTTTTTTTGCTGGGAAAATAATGAAAAAGAGAATGAATGTATACTACTCTGCTATAAGCACTGTGCTTTTTTGCCCTTCTCTATAAATATATTTATTTTGATGACTGCAGGTTGATCTAAAACTGGAATCACTCCTGTCCTAGACAGGGCAGAACCAGTCCAAAGACATATCTCCTGACATGTATCTCCTGTTCGTGGGTGGTTCAGGCTCTTGTTTAGTGAACTCTTCAAAGGCCAAGGCAAACTGTTTTAGAAATACCCTGAAGTGAAGAAGGAGCAGCGTGAGCTACAGGGAACAGCAGCAGCAGTTGCGACCGTGCTACGTGGGGTTAGCTGGTTGCAGGATTAGCCAACGCAGGATCAGCTCAACTGGCAAGCTCTCTGAATAAAAGGTAGTGGTTTTTCTGTGGGACTAAGCGCAAACTCTTTGGCCATTGCTTTACTATTTCTGTTTTCTCCTTGGCTAATTATGAAGGAAGCAGGTTGTTTTTCCTGTGTTGCAAACCTGTTAATTGCTGTTCCTCTCATCGCCAGTGGCTGTGGGCCATTGCCAGAGAAATCCTTCTCCTGGGATGCTGGACCAGCCCTGTGCTGTTCTCTCCAAAAGAAGAGTCTGGATCACTTTCTACCACTGCTTCAGGCAGTTTATTGTCTCTGTCTTTGGTGACAATTAGCCTACCTCACAGGTTGTTTTTCCAACATGTCCTCTATCAGTACCTAATCTTAACACACCATAAGGCTGTTCACTTCCCTTCTGTTCCTTTTTTTTTTTTTTTTTTTTTCCCACAGCATCTTTCTCTCACCCTCTGGTGTATTGTTTTTGTCTTCTGTCAATACACAGCAACAGTTCTTACTCTGTGTATGCATTCTTGTTGCTCTTAATGTCGTTGCTAAGATCTGATTTTTGTCGCCTTCTCCTGTAGTTGCTTTTCCCCTCCCATTTCATAGAACATATCCACGCTTCCTGATCTCTCTACACTGCCAGATTAAACCTCCCGGACTACTTTCTGTATCTTCCTTGTACCCAGCACGCTGCAGCCCCTTCAATTCAGATATAGCTCATCATACATGAGCAGATTGCATCTGTTCAAAAAAGAGCCCCAATCCACATGATATTCATTTAAACAGCATTGATAGCACTGAATTCATTTGAGATTCATATGGATGTCATATACTATGAGTTACAGTGTAAGCATCAGTTAATGGACACTCGCAGTAAAGTGTTCCCTATCAAATAATACATCACTGGGCTACATGAAGTGGTTTATGTATTTTTTTTTCTTCTGTGATTTCATCATGGCTAGGGAAGGTATCTAACAGTATGATTGCCTGGCCTTGTAGGATACTTCTTTAGCAACCAGCATTGCTTAATGTTTTATTGATGTATTTTTAAATAATTTATCTTTAAACCTTTGTTTAATGGATGTATTTTTATTCAGAATTTAATACCAGAGGAGGTAGGTCTGACAGTTCATATTTGCACTCTGATAATATTTCTCTTGCAAACTTTTTTAGCTCTCTTAGATAAACAGTAATTTTGCATTTCTTATCTCTATTTTTAATTAGTCTATCATTTCCAGGGGCTTGTATTGGTATTTAACAAAAGTATTAGGCAATGCGAACAACAGCTTATTTTTCTTCAGATGTATTTCAATTCCTTCTAAATATATATTTTTTATATTTATCATATAGAAATAAACAATTTCTCCAGGCACTATCATTAAAATCCTAGGCATCTCCTATAAAAGGTATTTACATTAAAAATGAAATAACCGTGTGTGTGTGTGTGTGTGTGTGTGTGTGTGTGTGTCTGTGTGTGTGTGTGTCTGTGTGTGTGTGTGTGTGTGTGTGTGTGTGTGTGTGTGTGTTCAAAAGCTGTCAGTGTTACCCAAAGCCACTTCTCCCTGAAATGGGGTCAGTGCTAGAAAGCTCTGATAATGGTTCACTCTTGAAAGTTGAAGGTTAAAGAACATTCAAAGTTTTTTGGAGTCTACAGGCTTCTTCTGGATTATACATGCTGAGCATTTTTTTCTTCTTTTGGCCTCCCGTGGCATTTGCCTGTGGTCGGCTCGGCAGTGGGGTGCAAGACAGGGGTCCTGGAGCCCAGGGTGGCGAGAAGCACGTCTGGCCGTGTGTGCCAGAATTGGGAAAGCCGGGGGAAAATGTACTGGTAATGGGTTTACACCAATGGGGAAGGTGAGAGAGGGTACGCTGACCATCTTCCGGAGGATATCTCCTCCGTGGTGATGTACATCTGAATTCTCAGTGTGTTTTTTATCTTGAAAAATACACAGAGAACAGAGAAATATGTTCAGTATTTATTTACACTTGAGAGGTTCTTGTACTTTGCCAGTGTTTCTGCTCGGTTTCTGTATATTTAGCCCTCTGAACATTTCAGGCAGCGTTTTAAATACAAGTAGGAAGTATAAGGCTGAGCTGACATGTTGGGTATGGCTCACTATAAGGATACGGAAATATGCTGTTATCTTCTCTAAATTTAAAAAATTCAAACAAATTTAAAATGTGCTGTCCAGCCTGTATTTTTGCCATATTTTATTCAGGGGTATAAAAATAGTGTAGACATTCACCACATCGTCTATTGTATAACTTGGCTATGTTTGAACTAAAGGCCCACCATCTTAAGACAACACTTTGATGTGGGTGTTTCTTCAAGTCTTAAAGGCTCCCACTGCACCATCAAAGCAACATGTGAACTTTAGGGTATTTACCTTGCTTAATGAGAAATGTTTTCCACATTTTTTCACCGTGACATTTTTGTACTGCACAATGTTTCTGTGTGTTCTTTTTCTATTTAAAATTTAAAGAGCTACATTTGGGAGAGGAACAATGTAGGTAAAAGAGACCCCTGGAGTGTGTCTGATGTGATAGTTCTCTTCTGTGGCACCATTTTTCCTCCTGCTGTGGGAGAGCTAAATGATAGTGCCTTATACCTTACTGAATAAAGCCTAACACTGTTTCCAGCTGTGAACATGTGATCAGTTTTTGTGTTTGATTTTTGCACACAAGTATACTACTGCAAGCATACCCACACACTCCTATGCAAACACTCCGTATGGGAATTATTGTTGACTCAGTCATTAATCTACCCCCAATTAATCGCATTAAGTATTAAGGTGCCTTTCTGTGCAGAGAGGTACGACAGCCTTTTCTGTTTTTACCTTAGCGCAGAACTGCTGCACGACCAATTTACTTTCTGGCTAAAGATGTTGAAAGATGTGTTGAGATAGGTTGTTATATGAAAACTGAGCAGAACACTATTGTCTGATCCTGAAACCCCCGGAGGATTACCCAGTAATCCTGTTGATATTGTTGGGAATAAAGGGTATAAGACATAGCCCTAATTGTTACATGTGTACCAAGAGTAACATAACATTTATTCTGGTCTTTCGTAAGTGTTTATTTTTTAAAAATGCAGCTATCTTTTCAATACTGCTCATAAAACATAACAGTGCTCATTCTCTGGCTAGAACGTGACTTATTTCAAAGCTGTTATGGTGATTAGGACTGTATTTCTTACATAACCAGAAGATTAAACAAATTAAAATCATGCCTTTTATTTTAACCAAAAAATGGGATCCATTGTTATGAAAGCTGGAGATCTGCACTTGTATTCTTCAAGAGTGTGGCATGTCATGTTGTTTGTTAAACACCCAGAACTCATAATATCCTTCTCTCTGGCTCACTGAACAGCAGAAAAAAATGGGTCCTGAAGGAATACATTCAGAGACAAAGAAGAAAAGTTATTTTATTTTTAGTGATCAGATGGCATAATTGTTGGTTGGCGTTAAGTGGCTCTGAATATGAGGGGAGGGAGGATTAATTTCTGAGTAAATGAGCAACATCTGAAATCACCAGAGGGGCCTGATCCTTTTAGCACCAGCGATGGTGCAGTTGTGCCATTGATTTATTTTTTATTTATTTTTATTTTAAGAAAAGAAAAAGCTAGTGGCTGTCTTGAAAGACTCCTGCTCCTCAGAGTGAAGCAGCTTGCTCCCTGCAGGCTTGCTGGATCTCAGTGAGTGCGACTGACTACTTGTACTTTCAAGACTGTTTGCCAGGCTTTGTATTATGCACTTGTAGACAGACACCCCTGAGTTCAAGTAATGCTGAGAATGTGATGGATCCCTGTCAACAGAAGGTGAGATCGTGAACAGTAAAGGACAAACCAAGCTCATGATTCATAACTTCAGCTTGTCCTTGTGATGCTGGCCATTAGCATCGGTTAAGCGTGTTTTTTACGTGTGTATGTCACTTCCCTCCTTTGTGTTACGTGATGAGGATGGATGGTTTTGAACTTTGCAGCAATTAGATGTGGGTGTAGAGGTTTTATTTTCAAATGGAAGGAAGTGTTTGTTTTTGTGAGAAAACCCAGGTTTGGAAAGCTCGTGATGGGAGTAGCCTGTGTAAAACGATCAGCAGATCCACAAAGGCAGCAATAGCAGCAAGGATGTAAAGCAGCAGCAGTCCATATCCTCCTGTCACAAAAGAAGAGTTCACAATGCTGCAACGAGCTCCAGGTGGACTGCTGGAGCCCCACATCCACCTCGGGCATCTGCAGGACCAGAACCTGCCCTTGGAGAAGCTGGAGCCAGGCAAACAAAAAAGAATGTGGCACGAGCCCCACATGCTGCTGACCAGCAATGGCCATCCTCTACTAATTAAAATGATTAAATGTTCCTTCTGCCACTGTCGAAGGAATGTATCGTGCACTTTGGGCACGGCAGGAAAGAACAGAATAAAAGCAACAAGCAGCTCTGGCAGGAGCAGAGCGAGGGCTCTGGGCAGCAGGTGCACTTGGCGAGAGGGGGGAAAGAAAATGCTGTGGCTCTGGCAGCTGCTGTTCAGTATGTGCACAATATATAGATGGGGTAGTGCTGGTGACAGACCATTACTGGAGCACAGAGCACAGCAGTGTACCAGCATGCGTGCAGAATGGTTCTCCAATTCACCATTGCCTTTCCCTTTCTATCGTCATTCACACCTGTGCAAATGAGGACACAGCGGGTGCAACACCAAAATATAGCAGTAGTGTTTTACACCCGCTAATTGCTTATGAATATTTCTCTGCGAAGTGCTGTGCCATGCCTATGTGAGGGGCCTGACAGTCAGGTAAGAGTAGGAGAAGGAATGATTGAGGACATAAAGGGCTAAAGGCCTTTTTTTTTTTTCTCTCCTCTCCTCTCTCCCCTTTCTCCCTTTAAGGGGATTTGCATGTGTGTTTAGTGTTTTATCAGTTTGTGAAGCTATCTTCATTCTTTTAGCCTAGGCTCAGACATTTGAGAGGTTCTAGAAGGCTCCCAGCAGAAAATTAGAACTTCTGGAGCTAGATTCAGAGTCTGTTAGCATCAGCACCCAGATCCCACTCACTCCGTAGGAACTGAATCACACCCTTGACCTATTTGTAGCTGTCAGCGCTGTCTGTCTGACAGAAGCAGCCTTTACAGCAGGGGAAGAAAGATGATGTCTACCAGGACTGGCTGTGAAGACAGCAGAAGCAATGGAGCCTGAGCAAATGGTGACCTTAGCAATATTTGTATTTCCAGTAATAAACTGGAATGTAGTGGAGGAAACAAGACAGATGTTGCAGGAGGTAGCATCAATCACTGCATAGTGAGAATTAAGTGTTTTCTTCCTTATTAGGTAGCAGTTGGCTGCAATTTTATTCTTTCTCCTGTATACTTATTCCCAGACTCTTAGGACCATTGAGTTATACGTAGTAACACCATCAAAAATTACTTTTCTTGTCCACTGGATAAGAGATTAACTTCAGTTTTCATGCTGTTGCTCAGTACAGAATTCTCTTGCGCTGAGCAGCTGGGTTAGCCTTTGCACCAAGTGGCTAGCTTCAGATGGCACCTCATTTTTGGGGTGATAAACATCACCAGGGGTTTGAACGGAGCTGTTGTCACTAATCCAGCTACCTGTTTCCCAAGGCAGACGTCTCAAGGCAAAAAGTGCTTAAGTGAGGACAGCCTTGGTATGAAGTCACTTTCTTAGATGCATTTGCTTGATGGCAGTTGATAATATTACACATGATAACATGCTTCTTGTGCTTTAGGCAAACAGTTTCATGTGTAAATGTTGTTTTCTGGGGAAACTCAAAATCTTTAAGATAGGGTGCCTCTACTCTTCGTCAGTTTTGGGGGTCTCTGGACTGTAGCAGCTCCTCGTGTGCAATCATGGCTTGCCACGTAAATCCATTTTGTTATGGAAGTAGTGATATTTAATGATTTCTTTAAGAGACACTCTTAAAAGCACAGTCTGAAGTCTTAATTTGGAGTAAGAACAGTACAAAATAGGTTTCTAAAGAAAGTCAGCATCTTAAAAAAAAAAACAAACAACAACAAAAACAAAACAAAACACAAAACAAAACAAAAAAAAACAGCTCTGTCAAGAACCCAGAATATTAATTTATAACATAGAGAAATTACTGTGGGCTGCACACGTGGAAAAAGGCTTCAATTCCTGTGTGGTCACTACCAGCTGGTACCTGACAACTCAGCTGACCTCCTGCCTTGTTGGAGGAGGGCTTTAAAGTGCCCGCAATTTGGAAGCAGAGTTGCATGTACTGGCTGACAACACAGGCATTTCAGTTGTCTTCTATTTTCATAAATAACATAATTAGCAAACGAAATTTCTAAAACTTCCAGAAAAAAACTGTAGCAGGGTGCTTTTAATTGGTGACATTTATTCATTTGATTTATATGCTGGATTTTTCTTTAATGCAAATTTTGCTAGTTTGAAAGCAATGCTTAAAATATCTAGGAGGAGTGTAGTAACATTTTTTAAACAAGGAAAAAGCAACAAAAGTCAAACTGTTAGCGAAGTGAGGGATAAGACCTCGCGTTATCTTCGTATTAAGAAAAATGAATCCTGATATCTTTGTATCATTTGCCAAAACAGGCTTTGAATGTACCAAAGCACCTTTTATTGATGTAATGTCTGAGTTTATATTTTGTTGAAAATCTGTGTCTCTGACAGCCTACTGACGGCAATAAGTAAAACTGGGAGGAACACTGGACTTGTCTCCAGAGCAAGCTGGCAAACCTTATTTATCCAAAATCGTTTCTGTGCTGTTCCCACGGAGCTGAAGAGTGCAGAGTTTTTATTCTCTACATAGCCAGGAATTTATGTCATCAAGTAATTACATGACTGTATTCATTAACGTAGTTCTGCTGTTTGGTGGCTGGAGGGAAAATTGAGGAATTTCTAAGTGTTATCTCAATTTCAACATTTTCAATACTCAATAGTTTGAACAACAGGATTTAGAGCTAGAATGCATATTTGTAAGGTACTACTGACATCAATAGGTATCAGAGTCAAGGGAATGAAGACAACAGCTGAGAATTTGCATTGAGATTATCTAACCACTGGGTTGTGGGATCAGCTCTAGCACAGAGCTGTGGCTAATGAAAATTGTTACCACCTGTTTTCTGTAGACTGAGTGAAATAATTTGCCAGAGTCATTCTGTCTTTTGGTAGGTATATGTCTGCCTCATACCATACATAATTTCCAACTGAAGAAAGGCCAAGACTCAATGTGGAAAGAAACTGAACTCTTCTTTTACCGGCTAGTCTGTGAATAAGATAAATTTGCTCCTTAGCAGTATGCATTTTACATAAAAGTCCACTTTCTCACAAAGGAGAGGATGCGCCCTTCCAGGGTTTTAGAACAGAGTGTATAAGGGGCATGGAGCGCTGTTTTACCTGTATAGTACAGATGGTAATTCTGCTGACCTGTGCTTGTATAAAAATGGAGAGAAAGTTCACGTAACAGATCTGAATAGTTGGAGGGGAAGAAGCAGAAATATTCTTTTGCCCACTATTATCTTCATGTTAAAGTAAAGAGGATTGTGAAGGTTATGCAGAATGTAACTTGACCTGATTTTCCCCCCAAGCAGCCTGAGATGTTATCTTCACTTAAAAGGATTTCTCTGAGGGCTTTTTAAAAATGTGTAGTTATGCACTGCTTGTATAATTACCAAATCAAGAGTGCAGTTATGGTCTCTCTGTTGTGTAGCTGGATAAAAATGAGGAGAAATGTTGAATACAGAAGTAAGAAAAAAATGGTGACAACAAGCAGCGATGGGTTCAATAGGCAATTGAGGGTACCTTCAAAAATTTATCGGTTGCAGTCTTCCTGGAGGGGATGGATTGGCTAGACAGCCCAGCAGATACTGGTTGAAGGGTTTCATTCCTTTTGAGAGGGGGGCGACAAAGTAAGCTTGGAAGGTGTGGCAGCTGCCCAGGAGGAATGGAGTGAACATGTGACTTGACTGGGAGATTGTGAGTTTTCCAGAAAGAAATGAAAATTACCAGCCAGTGACTACAAAAGATGAGGAGGAGAATGTGTGGAGAGGAGCTTCAACATGGGATCTCTAAAAAGAGTATGAAAGAGCCCAAAATAGCAGGAAATGACTGTGCTGTGCCATCAAGATGCATAGGGAAAACGTAATTTAAAAAGCAGGTAAACCAACTGGATGTTAACTTCCAGAAATGGAAACAAAGTCGAGATGCCTGAGTCCAGTGATGTTATTCCACCTAAACAGTGTTGTCAGCCCTGGTGAGCTGGCCAGTATTACCCGCCATGGGGTGGAGGTCAGACCTAGGGATGTGAATGATGCCGCAGGGCACGAGGAGAGCTGTCAGGCTCCCAGTGTTCCCAAACAGGGCGCTTTGCTATCCTTTGGGGGTGAAGTTGATGTGGGGAATCGGCCCACTTCATACTTCAAGTGAGAATTTTCTTTTGCGGAAGAGAGAGCTTCTCCCCTTTCAGCTTGCTGAGAGAGCTTCCCAGTGTGAATTGAGTGATGCTTCTTCTGAATTTGCAAATGCTTTGAAACAATAGCTCAACAATGCACATGCATTGTCCCCTCTAATCATAACAGGCTGTTAACTATAAAACCTAATTAGGCAGTTCAACAGTTAATAACAACCCATCAGTTAGCAGGAACATCAAGATAATATGTTTGTCCTGCTCTCCCAGACTACCTTCCCAAGCACGGTCTGGTACAGAAAGCCCAAATGCTGCTGGCATCTACAGTTTCTGTTATACAACTGGTCAAAATAGCAGTGCAAGAACTAGTAGAATTAAAATCAATTTAGTTTCAAGATATATTTTGTCAAGTTGAGGATGGTAATGTTTGAGTTTACTAAGTTCAATAGAGCTTAACATTTATTAATTTTAGTACAGACATCCTGGAACTGAAATTGTTCTGTCTCAAGAAATTGTCCATTTCAAAGACAGCAAACAGATCACACTGTCCCAACCTGGAAATCTTTGGTTTTTCTTCCAATGCAGACACCGTGTGGCATGTACTATGCCTTTTCCTTTACTTCAGGCAGTTCCTACAATTCTGCATTCTGTTCCAGGAGTTATATGCTCCCTGAGGTTGTGCTTCCTGGATGTCTCCTTGTGATCTGGCTGAACAGGGAACAGGCCTAGTTACACTCACTCCCTGGTATACATGTAGTGTCTCAACCTCTCTTCTGACCCTTCTTTTTATCCCGCCCTGATTTCACCAGGGTATTTCAGTCCTGTGATATGATGAGCACCCTAAATTTGCCATTGTCTTTATCTGTTCACATGCATTACATCGCCTCATCCGTGCCTTCATAGCTGTTGTCACCACTCTTTCTTTGAACATAGATTTTGCTCGTTAGAATACACGTGTCCCAGTGCAGCCAATAGCTTCAGCTTGCTGTCTTGCCTGATACCAGTCACCTGCACCTTGGCATGCATCTGTTAGTGTGTATCAATACTGCTGTATTAGCAAAACCAAATAATGTCCTGCCCTGAGTATGGATCAGATTTCTTCAACGCCAGCTGCAAACCACTTGGGATATGTCCTGATCTTCCCTCCCATCCTCTCCCAAGATATACTAGTCTGTTTCTGCTGCTTGAGCATCAGCTAGTTTTGACTGCTTCTTAATATAGTAACTAGTTCTTTTTATATTTCAGATTCTTGTGTAGTCTAATTGGTGTAATTTGTAATTGATGTAATTCATACCATACATACATTGATGCTGTTTTACTATGATTGACATCAGTATGTCTGTATGAAGGATGAAATAGGCCAACCATGAATGCATAGACAGCGTTTGCTATGGAGCTAATTTACAAGTAATGAAGAAATAGGCTTCTTAGACTTGCTAAAACAAGCTGCTATGCTCTTGAGCTGGACGAGAAAGACAGAAATACCAGCAGTGCAGTCACCTGTTTTCTTTAAAACTGTTCCTCAGCAAAGGACTTTGTTCTACGGCTTTAAGTACTGTTTGCTTGTGCATACTTTAAAAAGCTTTGCAAGAATTGGAATGTGAATCTCTGTGCATTTTCTTAGTCAAGAGGAGGTAGATGTAGTATGAGAAGCTTTCACTGAAGCATAGCTGTGAAAAATTGCACTCTCATTATAATGATCTAGAAAGTGAAATTCCAGCAACTGACTATGGGGAAAGTAAAATGCATTGTGCTGCTTTTAGGACGGGTGGTTACAGAGGGATTAAGTATATCAGCCAGTGTGTTGTCCATCTTGTTTTGTCTGTGAGAGTTCACAAAACAACATATAAAAACGTAAATTGAAAAGTCAGAGGAAGAATTCAGTGTGGTAAGTAAGTTCTTCTAGTCAGTAACATATTAGAGGTAGGTTTCTTAGTGGTGATTTGATTTTTTATTTTAATTTTTTATTTGTTTTAGGGAAAACGAACATAAATTTGGATTTAGGTTCTTTCATCATGGAGCCCCAAATTTATGGAATCTGTTGGGATTATCTTGGGAGATGCTGAATATACTTGAACTACAGTAAGGGCACAAAACTGGAGTTAACAAGAGCTAAATATTCCAACCACTGATGTTGAGTCTTCCATGTACTTCATATGCCACTGAAGCAATGGTAGCTGGATCTGTGCTCTGTTTTGCAGACCACCACTCGCTGCCCTGGGTTTGCCCAGGACTAACATTGACATTGCAGCAGAGGATGGTCCTTAGGATCAGCAATGACTGCTGTAGGACAAGTTCTTGATTTTCCAAGGTGACTTACCCAGAGCATGCTATGGTGGTCTCTGTTCTCTAGGCCATTAATTTCCTATTGAGTCATAATCTCTATTATTGACCACCAAATCGCTGAGAACAGTTTTGCAGTAGCTGAATTTTATTTTGTTGGTTACTTGTTCTTGCATCTAAATGTCTATTTTCAGTGTAGGAAAAGGTCTGCAGCAGAGTATTAGGACCATTTTCGGTGCCAGTGCCATCATTTTATACCATAAAACAATGATGTTCTTACTTCAGGTAGTGCAGACATGCTGCTGTGACCAGCTGATGGAGCCATGTAACAGAAGTGGCCCAAAGGGAATTTTTTTTTCTCTTTCAGCAATCTCCCAAAGGCTTGGAATCGCCAGAACGCGTTTGTATTTCTGTAGGTTTAAGCCCATGAGTGGTCCTATTAACTGTAATGGAGCAGTTCTTGGGTTTAGTGTTAAGCAGGTGCTTATGTGCTTTGTTGTGTCAGGCTGAACTCGTAACCCTGTGAGAACTCCCTTTGTAGCGCGCTGACCCTGTTTATTCTGTCTTTGCTAGTGGAGACTTGATGAGATCGCAAACAGAGGTGGCAAGGCTTCAGAATTTACTGTAAAATTATTTCTAGTTTAATATGAGCAAACTGCAACCAATAATTGTAAAGGACAACTCTTGCTATTCACAGAGAGCCCAGAAGTCTTGGGGCAAGAGCTTGTTGTCTCTACCAATTCTGATGAATCATGATCTTTCACATCAGGCAATGTCATTTGTCAGCAAGTTGTGTCCTTACAGATTGTGCCACTGCAGCTGAGATAATGAAGTGTGATGTTCAAGACTTTGTCCTAAAAACAACAACAAAATGCCTTCAGATTGGGTCACTGCTATCAGCTGAAATTTATTGCAGTTGAAAGAAGCTGGGCAGATGTTAAAACACTCGGGCTACCCACGAGCCAGGGGGTTCCTCTGTTTATTTCCTGGCTGCTTGGCACATTCTTGTGACACACAACAAACCCCCATTATGAAGGATTATATGATGAGGCAACAAGCATGTGAAAGATAGCAACCAAATGGTGACTCCCAATTACATGAAAAATTACTATAATCACCCCTGCTGTAACACCCGTCTGTTGGCAAAGTGGTTGATCCCCTTGAAAAGCTTTAGAAGACCCACTGTATTAAATAAAAATCTCAGTTCTGTGTGTAATCATAAAAATTAACACTGTCACTTTAAAAAAATCAAATTGGTGTCCTAAAGGGAAACCTACTAAGCTGTGTAAAGTAGCTATTATGAAAATGTTTAGCCTTTTGAATGTATTTCAGACAGCATTTGTGTTGCCAGATTTGTCAGCCAAAAACTCACTAAGCAGATTTGTCAGTAGCTGAGGCCATAATCTGTAAAACAGACATTGGCATAGAGATTAAAGATCAAGAGAATTATATAGTTTTTGTTACCATATGCCAAGATTCTTCTTCTCTTCCCTCTCTCTCTCTCTCTCTCTTTTTTTTTTTTTTTTTAGAGTTTATTTTGTGCAGGCTGTATCTTGAGGGCTGCTGCTCTTTCTGTTTTGTTGTCTCAAACAGTGGAATTTCCTGTCAGAAAAGGGAAACTGTTTTTATTCACATACTTCAGGCTCCGTGTAGCTGTCACCCTTGTGCATTGCTGAGTTTTATGTAGCAATCAATTTTGTATCACAATTCTCTTGCTTCATGTATGAAATGCTTATGTTTCTGTAGGACTACTGCCCTCTCCAGCAGAGAAGCGGGCTTCCCAACCTGTGACCACGTTGTGGGTTGGCCCACAGGAGCTGCTCTGCTCTGCAGGCAGGCTGGAGAAGCCTGGCATCTTAAAGATAGTCCCTGGAGAAGGAGCATCTCATCATAGGGGGTAACTGCTCCTTGATGGAAGTCTGCGTATTGGGGCACAGCACTTTGGGGGCAGGATCAGAACAGATTCATGGCACACGTCGTACTTGGACCTCTGCTGCTTTCTGAGGTTTGTACCTGTACAGCAGGACAGGCATTGGGTCTTTGGGGTCTTCTTGCTCTGAAATAACAGGCCTTGACTGCTGCGCTCATTGGTGTGGTACTGTTGAGGTGGGGCATTCATGTCCCTGGCAAGGTGAGGGTCTTAATTTCTTCATTGAAAAGTTTTTAATGTAGAGAAGGCTCAAGAAAGCCAAAGGAAAAATGGGGAGATGACTTCTGAAAACTTTAATAAGGGTAAACTTTACTCAAGCTCTTGAATGGAAAGTACGCAGGCAGGCGGTACCGCTGGGATGGTTCCATTCCAGGTAGCATCGGAGACAGATAAACAGAGAAACACATGCTCAGAGGTACTGCTGGTAAGGAAACAATCTGCTGTGTCTTCTGTGTGTGGGTTTTGGTTGTGCCTTAAATGGTTTTAGTACCACCATGCTTTACTTCCATAGCATAAAAGAACATATATGGATAATTAAAGGAATAATTTTCCTAAATCACAAAATCAGTTGTCTTTGTACTGTCTGCACCCTTGACTGTTTTGGTGTTCCAACAGAGAGGGGCAGTTTTTAACCCAACATCTTCCCATCCCAACAGCTTGAAAAACACAGATGCCACCTCTTACCACAGCTCTGCAAGCGGGCTGCACCCTGCCACACAGCAAACAAGCACCAGCTGCATTTCTGCTGGACCAAAACATCAGGATCTGACTTCGAGGTGTTTGTTACCACTTTGTAAAGGTTAGAAAAAAAAAACACTGAACCCTACCTGGTAAGGTGGGTTAACCCTCACCTGAGGAATAGTTTGAATACCTGTTTCCTCTTCCTGTGGTGTCACAGACCTTCCCACGGAACAGAGCTGCACTCTGTAGGAGGCCTAGATCTTACAGGCTCTTGGCAGGTCACCACATATAAAGCACAAACTATTTACACTGAAGCATGGCACATAATGAAGTGTGGAAGTTGGTTTATGATTTTGCCTTTCCCCAGAAGCCTGGTGGTTTCTGAAAGAGCATCTGTGCTTTCTTACCAGTCCTTGGGCATCAACTTTCTGCTCCATTCTGCTGGAGTTGACCACGGCAGCAAGAAGTTCACCGTTGCTTTACTTCTTGCTGACCTTGCCGGTACCATAGGTTGGTCTTGCTGCTGCTGGTACTGCTGTGGCTGTGGAAAGGCGTGCACAGCTTGGTGGCAGGGCGGCCCGGCCTTCTCTGGATGGAGGAGGGTGGCAAAGTGTGAGAGTTTCCACCTGGTGCCTCTGGCTGCTGGCTGAGGCTTTCCCTGCACCATGCAGGGTGCTGCTGATTGCTGCTGTTTGCGTGTTTGTGCTGCTTTATGTAGTCACAATACTCGTGAACATTTCTGCATAGGTTAGTCTTGAAGATATGCTCCATTGTGTGCCATTACTACTGTGTGATTTGTGGTCGGATGTGCTGCAGTCCTGTAGGCCAACAGAAAAATCACTGTTTTGTGCAGAAAGCTGCCTTTGTTTGGAGCCTTTACGTGGATGTGAGGGCCCACAGGCTGCTCCAGAGGGTCCGGCTGACACCCACGCTGCACATGGGGTCTGGGCTCTGCATGGCTGTGCAGGGAGCGGGGCCATGGCCTTGCATTTCTGCTGCTGTAGGATCTCTGCATCCTTCCTGAGCTCATCTCCTTTTCAGAGGTGGTGGCCTGGCAGTATTTGCACATGGTGCATTTCTTCTAGTGCTGCAGAATGGCCTTCTGTTGTGTGTATTCCGCCTGCAAAAAAAAAAGGTATTTCTAATGTAAGCACAACCCTGGAGGCCTTTCAAAGGGCAGACACCACACTGAGCTTGGATCCTTTGAATCCCCACAGAAAAGAGTAGGCAGAGTGCATCACAAGTATTAAAATAGTAAGATAGAAGACTTCAAAGTTAGTGTAGTGACTTGTTCTGGAGTATGAAGTGCTGAGTTCTCTTTTAAAAACCTTTAATCAGTACAGTGCTCATCACACAGATGTTAGCAGCAGTGCTAGAGCTCTCTAATTGTAATTTAAGTTATCCCTGCCTAAGGGCTTGCAATTAAATTATTAGACTGTTGCAGTGAGTCTATGGATCCTGGTTGCACCTTGCAAGGGGGTATTTTCTGCTATGATGAGAAACAGTGGTTTCTCCTGGGAAGCAAATGTACCATTATGCACTTATTAGGTCCTTGATTAGATCCACTACTGATTAGCAAACAGACTTTGTGAGAGAAAATATTACAGTAGTTTCCCTTAGCTTCCCGAAACCATTGTGTGATGGAGATGAAAACAAACCAAGCCTAATGGTAGCCACTAACTTCTGTGTTCAATTTAAAACTTGCTCTTTTCAAACGGGTCACACTCTTAACCCTGAACTTACGATGGAAAAAAATCTTGGGAATTGGTACAGCTGCATAGAAATTTGTAAATGTGTGTGTATTAAATACACGTGGCATGCAAACATGTGCTAAACATTTATGGAAACAAGCTGTAAGTATGTATGCATACACGTGCACACCACACCCCCCCATTTGTATGCATGTTGATCCTGGAAACAGATATACATTTATTCCAAAAGAGCTATGTTTTCGTTTCACTAAACATGTTACTGTGTTTGTGTTCTTCAGAATTTCATTTCTGGTTATGGCCTGGGAGAGTCTGGAGACTCTTTATATCTCTCTTGTCACTAGGCTCAAAAATGCCTAATGAAGAAATACAGAAGCATGTTTTATCAGAACGCAGACAGTTATTGAATCAGTTGTTACATTATCACTTTGCATTGGTGTGTCATCTTTTACAGTAAGTGCTTGCCTGTGTAATTATTTTAAATTCACCTTTGGGTTTTTAAAACTTTTGAAAACAAAGACAGTCATAGATCATTTAATGAGCTGTAAAATGAGGATGGATGTGCAGTTTTGCATTAAAACTTCTGATAGGTAAACTCTTTTTGACTTTTCCTTTGGATATTGTTATTTGAATCAAGTTTGTTTTCCATTCATTTTAATTTTGTTAATAAGTCCAAGAATCCTCAGTTGCACAGTACTTAGCCTTTGCTTACTGAGGAAGGTACCAAGAATGTAAGGGGATGCGATACCTTATAAATTGCCCTGCAGTGCTCGGCTTTGACTCTCTGCTCCAAATCCATCCCTTCAGTTCAATTTCCGTGAAATCAGTCGAGTTAAACCGAGGTTAGTTGTTGCCCTCAGACATTAGAGAGAAGAAGAACTTCATCAGGAAATGCATCTTTGCAAGCTGTGTGTTATGTGTCACACTTCAGACCCAGTGCTTTGCCAAAATCAGGGTCCAACTGAGAGCGTGCCAGAAGCACAAGAACTATTCTTTAAGGAATTTAAAAAGAAGCAGATTGCAGCAACTCTCTTCTATGGCACAGGAAAAAGTCCTGCAAAGATTTCAACAATTATTACTAATTTTTCAAGCGTTGACAGTGTGCTCAGTATGTTCAGAACATGTGTTGCTCCAGACTGAGCCAAGCACGAGGCCCCCGAGATCAGAAAGTAACATTTCCTTTCTGATCCTTCATAGCAGCACTCTGCCCACGATGCAGAGTGCGGATCTCGCAGCCCTGAGAGCAGTCTGTGAGCATTACAGCATGCTGGCCTTGCTACGATTCAAGCCCTCTCTCTTCCATCACTGCTTCTTAATGAACACCGGGCTTGGTAATATCTGTAGCTGCTTGATCAAACTTCTGCCAAGGGGCTTACCAGCCAACCAGCCGTGCAGTGCAATCCTTAACTATACCTGGGCAGCACTTCTCAGGTGTCAGTGGCTATATAGGTACTAACTGTTCTGGTTTTGTTGTCCAAGACATAATTGTTTTTCTCCATCTCCCCTGAAAATAGAGAAGCTTTGGATGTCTCAGGTCTTCGTAGTTCTGAGTCACCAAAGGCAGAAGGGACCCGGATTTCTTTTCTTTGATTTGGACAATTTCTTTTCTTTTGGTTTTAAGACATACCGAGGTATCTAAATGTGCTCTGGCTTAGTCATTCTTTTTCTAAAGATCTTCCGTGTCTACTAGGAAAAGTAAATATATCATCTGTCAATGTCCTTTACAAGCACCTAATTTAAGTCCATTAGAAAATTGTTCACAATTGTTATTTGAGTGGTTTTCACATTGTTATTCTAATTAAATTGGATTATTCCAACATTTCTAGCCACAGACCTTTTAGCTTGTAAACTGAATGAATTTTATTAAGGTAATAGTAGTCTTGAAATCGTGGCACTAAAATTAATACTTTACAGACAGTTGAATAGATTTTTACTACTTAGCACAGTGTAGGCTTTGCTACAGCAGGCACAACCGACCCCATGATTGTTAAAAGTGGGGAATGTTTTTTGTCGTAACTGTTTGCTGGCACCCTCATAACTTACCCAAACATTCATCTCCTGAGCTGAAATTTTCTAGGCTCTTAAAAAACAGCCACATGCAACAAAAAACAATATGCCCTGAACTCAATGTAGCCTGCCAACTATAGCTGTAAGGAACAATAATTCAGTTTAAGAAACTTATAATGCACTTTTGCTATTGTGAATTTAGTCTTGGGAAATTGAGAGATGATTGCCTTCATGTTTACATGGGACACAATTTGCGAAGTGGTGTCCTGTGCTCTCAGTTTGTCACTATCGGCACTCCTTTGAATGTCAGCAGGTTCTGTTTGCACAGAATCGTGTCCGTGTATGCAAGCAGGTGTAAGCACAGATGCAAAGCCTGAATCACTGTGGGTGTTCTCTTGCTTCCTCTGTGCCGTTAGCTTCACTATCTCTCACTGTGTCATCGCTTGCATCAATCACGCGGTATAATTTTTCGGAAGGAAAGTAGGAAAGAAATTTAGATTTTTCCATTCTCTCATTGCTGTGGGCTTGGTGTTAACTGGGGTGAGTCCATTGGCAGCACGCAGGCTTTGTGGAACATGAGCACGACTTTGCCATCATGGGTACTGGATAAGGCAGTATTTGGCTTGGGATTTTACATGTAATTTTTCTGCTGATGTGAATGCAGTCTGAGTTTGCTGCACGTTTGCAAGTAGCACTGGTACCACGCAGGGAAACACGGGGTCCAGATACACGCATGAGAGAGAGCCTGCGACTCCTGGGAGCTTGGATTGGTGTGAAAGGCAGGCAGCAGTGCGGTCTGACGGTGTATATTGCTGAGGGGTTGCCTCATCAGAGCTTCGCCAAGGAACACTTGGGGGAATTGACATTTATAGGTTGTACTAATAAGGCCTGCTAGGACCTCATGGAAAAAATGTCCTGTAGAGTGAAAATGCTGTTAGAAAACAGACAAGATTTCCGATGGGAGGAGGTGAACGTGAATATTGTATCATCATTTCAAAGGATCTGTCTGTACCATCACAGTCTTTTTTGGATGAAGAATATATTTCATGTTAGAAAACAAGCAGAATTTGGAATAACGTTCATCTCAGATGTCTTTTTCCATAATTTTCCATGATAGACATTTTCAGGAAATAGTTCATGAATTTAAGTTGTTTGTACTTTGGAAATTCAAAACCATTTAACTTTGGCCATAGATTTTAAAGAAAATAATTATGTATTTTTTGCCATACGTAGTCATAGAAATTTATACTGCTCCTTCTTTTGACAGAATATTGTAGGTAAGGAGAGTCTGAAATAGCCTGTTTTAATAGTTGTATGCTGGCTAAAGTACTGGAAGGAAATGGGGAGCAAAAGTCTCCTTTATTATTATTATTATTTTTTTTAATATTTCAAAACACCTTTTTGGTGCATTTTTTTTACTGAAAATCTTAACTTTGGTCCATTCTATATTTGTTTTTCTCTTCCAGTTGTATCCTCACTGCTCAGTCGTCTTCAGAATAATTGAGTAGATTTTCTTATTTGAAGACTGTTTTTCTTGACTGAAACAGAGTAATTTTATTAATGCTTTTTTCTTTTTAATCCCAACATGGCTTAAGGTGTTAATAAGCTCTTATCTAAAGTCTAGGAGCAATCATATTTTTAAATTAATTTTATGAAGTATAATGGACCAGAAGGAGGAAGAAGCAGGTCAATGTGGTGAACTGGCTTGTTTAGGGGAATCATTTATCTGATACAGAGAGTGGCCTTGAGAATGCTGCTGGATGTTGTGAGAGGAGGCCAAATTATCTCAGTGGCAGGAAAATAAAATCTCTTGTTGAATGTCCTTGCAAAAGTTGGAATTAAATTCCAGTGCTAGGCTTCCAGCATGCAGTTGCCTGTGGCTTGAAAAAAGCTTGCTGGTATTCTGTCCATCAGAAATTTCTGTTGCATTGTAACAAAGATTTGCATGTGATTATGCTGAAATGCTACTGAAAGTATTATTTAAATGTATTTTGTTCTGTTTAGCCAATTTTGAGATAAATTTCTATGTGTCACAGAATTGTCTAGGTTGGAAGAGACCTCCAAGATCACCGAGTCCAACCTCTGACCTAACACTACGAAGTCCTCCACTAAACCATATCCCTAAGCTCTACATCTAAACGTCTTTTAAAGACCTCCAGGGATGGTGACTCCACCACTTCCCTGGGCAGCCCATCCCAATGCCTCACAACCCTTTTGGTAAAGAAGTTCTTCCTAACATCCAACCTAAACCTCCCCTGGCGCAACTTTAGCCTGTTCCTCCTCATCCTGTCACCAGGCACTTGGGAGAACAGACCAACCCCCACCTCGCTGCAGCCTCCTTTAAGGTACCTGTAGAGAGCAATAAGGTCACCCCCGAGCCTCCTCTTTTCCAAGCTGTTTGTTTTCCAACAAGCCCAGCTCCCTCAGCCGCTCCTCGTAGAACTTGTTCTCCAGACCCCTCACCAGCTTCGTCGCCCTTCTCTGGACTCTCTCGAGCACCTCGATGTCCTTCTTGTAGCGAGGGGCCCAAAACTGAACACAGTACTCGAGGTGCGGCCTCACCAGAGCCAAGTACAGGGGGACGATCACCTCCCTAGCCCTGCTGGCCACACTGTTTCTTATGCAAGCCAGGATGCTGTTGGCCTTCTTGGCCACCTGAGCACACTGCTGGCTCATATTCAGCCGACTATCAACCATCACTCCCAGGTCCTTCTCCACCAGGCAGCTTTCCAACCACTCATCGCCCAGCCTGGAGCTCTGCTTGGGGTTGTGGATTGTTCAGTAAGTTACAGCTGGAACGAACAGTGTCGTTTAACACGGAGCCCAAATGAAGCGTGCCAAAGTGATTTCCATTACCCAGACATCACATGGTCTGAGAAATGTTGAATCCTGTCATCTCTGTCATCTGTTGTTCAGGTTTTCACTGGAAAGGGTGGCTTTTCCAACATACTTTTCCATTCTGAACTTACTGTCTTTTGTTCTTTCAAAGTCCTTAGCATGCTAACTTATACCCTTGGATGTATGGAAGAAGAACCGCACGCTGGGAATTCCTTGGAGATGGAGGAGTGAACAAACGCCCGCTCCATTCCAGGCTGCTGCTCTAGTTGCCTGGTCTGTAAGGATAGCATCATAAAGATGTTTCCCTAACCTCCCTTTCCAACTGAATTAAACACAATAATAAATGGTGAACATTTTAATTTTATGGTGAACATATTAATTTACCACCAAATTTCAGTGAGTATCTGAAGCTCTTTGCACTGTTGCTTAGACTTGCTGGTGAACTCTGAATTATCAGTAATACTGAGAAGCGGCGATAAATTCATTTATGCTGATAACTCCAAATCCTTGAATTCACCACGGCCTCAACCTGTTGAGACTGGTATATAATGAAGCCTCTTGGGCAGAAGGGCAGGTGAGGTGTCCCCGCTGCCCTTCACATTTGGATGTGGAAGATTTTGCCTATTGTTCCTCAGTATTTGTCTACCAGAGTTAACATTTCTCAAAGCACAGCAGAGAAGCCTGTGCCCAGCCCCACAGTGCTCTGGGTAGATAGTTTATATTCCTTTGTTATAGCTCTACCCTAATATCCAGGCACAGAAGAAGAGGTACTGTACATTTTACACTCTGTTGCCCCAAGATGGGCTCTCAAATATTTCCTTTTTCTTGGACAAGTAAAGAACATTGCCTCTGAACCCACTAGACATCTGGGGCAGGCTGCCCGTGGAAGAAAGGAGAGCAGGGGCAGACATGGAGACAAGGCCATGCCATGAAAGCAAGGGAGCAAGGCCCTCAGTCAGCAACACAGCAGTCAAGCTCTTTCTTCCCTATGTCCCCTGAGACTATTCATAGCCTTAGAAATACTGAGGACTTACGGGAAGGGCTGAGGTTTTGGAACTGATCATGCTTTAGGCATAAGGACTGCACCAACTAGCTGCTCAGCCAGGTCCTGGTACTGCCCAAGGGCATCCTGTGATAGTCCAAACCATGACAGTGCCCTGCGCGCAAATAATGCTTCCAAACACCTCAGCTAGGCATGAATTTCCCAACTTTGATTTTTCAAACAATCACTGCGCACTTCTCGAATCTGGGAGATGATGGTAAGAGTACAGTCTCACTACAGGCAACCTCTGTTTTTTTGGTAAGATCTTTTTTAAATGCAATTTACATTTTTGTCTGATTATATCAGCAAGACTTTCACTAAAGCTTCCTAAGTCTTCCACTATATAACCCCAAATTAAAACATCTTTCAGGTAGACTGCAATTTCTATTATTTGTTAAAAAGCGTATTTCCTGACGACATGTTGTAGGTGCAGAACATGATTTCAGACGGTGGTCTATGAAGAAAAGTGTCTCGTGGGAGTACTGAATGTAGAGAAATAGATCCATGCTTTTTCTGAGCCCACTTCTCAGAAATTTGTAAGGGCAGTTTTGTAGTATGGAGGCATGTTGCATCAGCCTCATCACCAACATTCCTCTGCTTGGTGATGGATGAAAGTAACTTATATTTTTGCTGATTCACACACATGCAAGCTAACAAATATTGGAATTTCGTCTGGTATAGGCAGAAGTAGAGAGCTTTGTTTGGTCCTTCTGGGGTAAAAATAAATGCATGTGTTCTCTTGGTCTTCCGTATTGCAGATTTCCCAAGCAATTTGCAGCTTGTGATGGAGAACAGGAACTTCCCCAGGTATATGAATTATGCCCCAGCAGCACTTGTTACCTGATGAGAGCTTCATCTAAGCTAGTGGTGTAGACTTAGCATGCTAAGCCTGTGGTTTGTTCAGTCAATGGCTCATTAATGCTCCTCTACTGGACAAGTCCATTGCCTCTAAAGTTTAGGTGTTGTCTTGCTTGATTTTGAGTTACTCCTCTCTTTTCTTGTAGTAATTAGGAGTCTCAAGCATGTGTTCAGGGTTGGATGAGTGTCCATGCTCCCTAAGTTTTTAGCCTGGATTGGCAACTTGCCTTGCTGGACAGGTTCTCCCCGTTCAGCCAAAGCCTGTTTTAAGCTTTCTTCAGCCTTTTCTATCCTCTAAGAAGTGCAATTTTGTCACCTGTCTTTTGCTCGTTTGTTTTCCTGTTAGGACTGTGGTATTTCTTCAGACCTGGTAGTTCTGTTTTACAGCCTTTGCCTTTTCTTCATGAAAAAATAATATATATATTCTTCAGAATTTGTGTTCTGAAAAAGATGTGTGTGTGTGTGTGTTTTCCCAACTTTTCTTGAAAATGTCAGCTTTTGCAGCTGTCCCAATCTACTGTGTCAGTGTATGTGCACATACACAGTTTAAAGTTTTTTATTCTTGGTACCGGATGGTCTTCAGGATTCAGACTGAAGCCACAACAACATGGTAAGGATGCACATACTTTAGCATCCCATTCGGACTCCTTTGCTGTTATGTTATGCAGCATTAAATGCTCACATTTTCCCATGGGATTGAAGTTAAAACTGAGCCTCAGTTCATGATATCAGAATAAGAGCAAGCTTTCTACCCATTTTCCATCTCAATTATGCATTCATTAATTTTACCCTTGGCTTCTTGTTTTAATTTCTTTGACTTTCTTCATACTTTTCTCATATTTTTTACAGATTCCACTGACATTTAAATATACCAGTTTCATTTTACTGTAATCTTCTGAGTTTTGTTTTTAGACCCAATAATTTTCTTCTAACTGTTAATTCTTCTTGATAAACTCTGCTTTTCTTGAAGCAATAATGTTGCATGTCAGTGGATTAATTTTTCTTTACAAGTTTGGTGTAAAACAAAAGAAAGAAAAAAACAAAACAAGAGCAGTCCCTCACCCCTATAATCCCACCGTTCTTGTGGTATTTCCCTAACATTCTCCATGATTACAAAATGCTAAATTTTGCTTGCTGAACTTTAGAAACCACTGCTAAACAGTGGAAGAAAAAATCTAATTCCTTTTTTCACTTACTTATTTATTTTTAAATCAGTGGAGTCTATATGATGTGAATGTGGCATTCGCCTGAATAATGATTTGTTCTCCAGTTCCATCTGCATATCTGATTTAATTATTCTCATAAGAAAGGAAGGCAAAGGAGATATTATCTTAACAAGTGAAGTTTTAACTTGCACAAGAAGTGTTTTCCCCTCACTGCCCTTTAAATAACTCTTTCGTATCCCCTGATGCACAGCAGGGGGAATGGCTTTTGCCATCCCGTGGCAAAACGCGTCTGTACTCCTGCATATGGAAAAGTGGTCCATGTGTGAATTAGCTTGAATTGTATTGTGTTTCTTATACTAATATAATATTGTTCTAGTGCTTGCCCCTGATTAAAGAAATACATAAATAAATAATTTATAATTTAATTAATAAGGTATAATATGCAAAGCAGAGTAATTTCAAACAGCTTGTAATGTCTCTAATGTACTTTCAATTTTTTATTTTACATAAGGGCTATATTCATTATGTGGTTATGATAAACATACTAATGAATTTTATTACAGGAACAAATTTAAACATGTAAATGAGATCAAATAGTATTAAAATGCAAACGATGGTGAAACTTATTACAAACTAACCTTGCCAACATACATGGAGAGATGTTACAAAAAGGACTCCGGGAAGTTGCATACTTGATAGAAAGTCAGCCCAGTCATCTTACAAAGTCAGTGAACAGAACAATTTGTGAACTCTTCATTTTCAGTATTGAATAATGTCTCTTGAACAAAAAAAGTTAACTAAAACCCTGGGTGTACACGTAACTTTGGATGACAATTAAAATCCTTTTTCTTGTTCCAGTGAACAGTAATCTGTGCATAATTACATTCAAATGAGATATTAGCATTTTTTGTGCTTACTCTTTGTTAATTGCAGAGTTCACTCACCATGGTGATGCTTTTGATAGAATCAAGCAACCTTATTGACCTGATGCTGCAAGGCATGTTTGGAAATTCTGCTGTATTCTTCATTTTTTATTTTTTTTTTATTTTGGCATTTTGAGGAGTCCTGCTGCTTTTATTACATTCCTGACACTTTTGTTAATAAATCATTGCAAAGTTAATGAAAATTGCATTCAGGCATATCCAAAATAATTGTGTCCTTTGTCATGCTAATAAATTGAAAGATGTTGATCCAATGGGTGAATGCATGCCCATTATGGTGAAGTTTGTGATATGTGTGCCTGTTGCGCTTGTAGTCTCTGGCTTGGCATATCGTTCCTGTAGAAATGCGTATGAGGAAAACAGAAGTCAATATGTTTTATTTCAAAAGTTATGCATGCTGCCTCTTAATTATGTTGGAAAGAGGGGAAGGATTGAAATGTTTATATTAAGATGTACAGTTATTGTATTATCTGCAGGAATCAGCAACTGCCTTACACCAGAATATATTCTGTGATGAAAACAATTAGATCTCTTTTTCTTCTTGCCTTCTGAACTTTCATGCTTATTAAACCCAGATGATAGAAGATTAAAAAAATTAAACCTTGCTTTCATACAAAGCTGTGGTGCATAGGAAGGGAAATAATGTGACGGTTGTGCATTTTTTTTGGAAAGGAGGGAGGTGGTGATTTTTATTTTACTCTCTGTTCCAGATAAAAGCTGAAATAGTAAAATGCAGGTGAGATTAAATTCTACATTCGCTTTCATTGTATTTTTAGTAGTGACTTCAGCTGCTTAATATCAATTATAAGTACCACATTGCTAAAAATCGGTTTAGATTTTTGGTGCAGGATATTTCTTTTCTATCTTGTAGCCTAACTAAAAAATAGGGCGAAGACAAATGCTAGGGAAATGTTTAGCTGGAAAAAATCGTATTTTGTGATAAAATGAGTAAAAGAATATTAATACTCTAAAAACCATAGGTAATTTTAGCCAAGAGTACTTAATTTATGCACTGGCCCATCATGCTGGGTTTAGGTGGGTATTTATTCTGCTACTCAATCAAATCGTGTAGTTTCCATAACAACTGCCACATCAGATGTCACATGCACTATGCTGTTTGAATTAGTGGATGTTTAAACGATGTGTTTTTGTTGTGTTGTTTGAACGTGTTTTTCTCCTGTTTAAAAGAATGGTATATCAGTATAGGTAGCTATCACTTTTTTTTTATTTTATTTTATTTTTTTTTTAATAACCATTTAAAGCTTACTCAGTCCTAATAAGGAAGGCTGTTTATTGTTTTGCAAAATCTGCAAAAATGCAAGATGTAAAATTTTCAACTCTTTAATTGGTACTTACTCTTACGGTACAGCAAACTCCTTTATAGGCAGGAAGCTCGCTGACTTCAGTGGAGGTATGCACATTATAATGAGGGTGAAAAACAGCTAAGAAAAGGTTGTACGTTTTGGGAACTTAGAAGATGTCTTTCAAAATGAGCTTGGAAAAGTGGTATGTGTAACAGTATTGGCACCGTCCCTGGAGAATTAGCGCTTAGGTGAAATCTATGACTTCTGAAAGTTAAGGAATCGTTCCCTGAGAGCCACAGTCGCCCACGGTATGATTTCTCCTCTGAAGCATTTGATGAAACATTTGGCCAGTGATGAAGACTGGAGGTGGAATTAAGTGACATGGTTGTCTGCTACAGTTCTAGAGGTGTGTTATAGAGCTCTGTGTTTGCAGCAATGCCATTTACTACATTTGCAGCACTTCTATAAATCTTAGAAACATGAAATTAATAGACAATCAAAGCAGCATGGTGAAGAGGCAGAGTTTCGAAACAGGATGAAGGAATATCTCATTGCTCCTCTTTATTTTTGAACACTTTTTTTTTTTTTTTTTTCTGTAAGACAAAGATGGATAGGATCTTTCCCTTCTAAATAGCCTCTATAAAGTTACTTATTGACTAGAAATACATATCTACTTCTGTGTGCGTATCATGGTATTGACCAGGTCAGATCACCTGCCAAAATTAGATTGGGGCTCCGGGGGTTAGATCTGTGAAGGGCGCTTTACAAATCTCAACTTTCCTACCTTGAGTCCTTGCAAGTCACCGGGGTGAAGAGTGGCTTGATTCAAAGGGTACACGTATTTCCCCTGCTTCAGTGAGTGTGTCAGGGCAAACTCTTCCATTCTCCCAGCACCAGAGGAGTTGCCTGGCACATTGTTGCCGAGCTCCATCCCTGCTTTGTACACACTGGCACAGGATGTTGAATTAGTACTGCAAGACTCACCGCTCTGACCTCCGCACAGCAATTCCGTGTGATCCTGACCTAACTACCGTGTCCCGGTGACAGCACAAGGTAAAACAATATGCCAGCCCTGCCTGTGGTAGCTTGATTCCTAGGCAGAGTTTCACCATGGTGATACTTGCTGAAAAACAGCAAATCCCTGCCATTTATGCTTTTAAATCAACGCTAACACTTGAGCAGATAGTGCTGTGATATGTATCCTGAGTACTCACTGAGTCTGAATGACACAATGGTAAAATCCTAACCAAAGTACAAAAAGGTGACTGCATTTCTCTCATAGCTGGAGTCTGACGAGCTTTCTTGAGTTCCTCCTTGTTTCTTCTGTTGCTCTTGTATTCATGCAATTCTCATCACAAAGCTGCTAGTGGCTGTTTTATGGTGGCCGAATTGTTAGCACCATGATTTGTACTTCATCTCAGGGATACAGAGAAGTGTGTGCTTGGTGCCAGCTTTTTTTTTTTTTCTGTTTTATTTTTTTTTCCCTGTTGGTTCATGTGGGTTGCTTCACCCTTCCTTACAAGCCTGCCCACCTATGTGTGTTATGCTGATGTGGTGCACAGCAAGAGCTGAAGGGGCTGACAGGGCTGTAAGCATATTTATGTTGAATGCATTTCTGTGGGTCAGGTCAGTCTATGTGTAGTAACCTTATCCCATAAAAGTCTTTTTTTTATAAACACAAGCCCTTTTCAAAAATCTTTTTATACAAGAAAATGTGGCTTTGTGAAAGTAAGATAGATCATAGTTAAGTTGCCTTTAGTGTGTACAGTTGCCAAACTGCAAAGGTTTTTTTTGTTTGTTTGTTTGTTTTGCATGGTCGTATTGCACATATCATCATATGTATAATGTTTATATCACATTAAAAAAGGTTATAGTTTGTTTTACAAAGTACTTATAATGTAGCCCCTAGTTTTCTAATGCAGAACTTGTTGCAACTTTTATCCCGGAGGCAGAATTCTGGTGCTGACTGCTTAGCCAAGCCAAAAGAAAAAATTGAGCAAATGAAGGCCTTTCCTCTTTTGGGGTCAAGAATTAGAGAGGTTGAAAAAATTTTGCTTTGACAAACGTGAAAAAATGGTTGAATTCAGTATTTAAAGTATAATTTAGATGATATTCCCTTTGAAAGCTGTTGTGGACAATACCTGTTGCTCACTTTGAGGAAAACAAAATATTTTCAGGTAAAACAATTACTGTCTCTTTTGGGGGTAAGTAAGCATAGGTTTACCTTCAGTCAAGCTAAGCTAATTCAAGGACTCAAAAGCTCTGCTCACATTTCTTAATAGAGAATCTTATGTTAAAGATGGAAAATGAACACGACTAATCCAGGAAAAATCTGTCCTCGGAACAGTTGCTAATGAGCCTTTTGGGGCTGATAATGACTTACTCTGACTTAGTACTGAAATCCCAGTTTCTCTAATGCATATTCCAACATGTACAAGTATTGGTTTACTTCAAATTTAACAACCCAAGGGTTGACTCAGCCCATCTTGTCCAAATGAACATCCATCTGGGCTTGGAGCAAGCGATGTCAGCCATACAAAGGGAATCCTCTTGCAAGGCTAGGGAAGGGGCCGGCAAAAAGAGGCTCCTTTCCAAGGCATTTGGGGACTCTTACGGGAAAGGCACTGAAGCTCTGTCCTCACTTGTCAAGGTCGCTGAGTCTTGTTGATGAGCCTAAACCTAGTCAGATGGTACCAGCACCTCCTGCTGGGAGCTTTCACAGCAGGGGTGGCTTGGGTCAGGAGAAAGGAGACCTGGAGAACAACAAACTTTTGAGCAAGAGACAGCAGTGTGTTTTTTTTTTTGTTTTTTTTTTTTTTTTTTTTCTCAATGGCAGAAGAAAACAAGAAGCCAGGCTGCGCTGAAAAGAGAGTCTGAGCCAACAGAATGATTTTATTGTTTGGGAACAGACCATCAACAAATGTAAATGGTTGCCACCTTATATGGGTGAGTCGTGTACTCTCGGTTCTAACTGTGAACAAAGTCAAAAATAAATTGGTTGTGGCAGTTAGAGGAAGCGAGGGACAATTCATCGTAACTTTTAAGAACCGTACCATACAGTGCACATTTCTTTTGTTATTCATCATATATACAGTGGCTCACAAAAACAATTTGGTTTCAAGGGATCCCCCCCCAATTTATTTTAAGTGTAGGGTCTCTCTGCTACACCAAGTCCAGGAATCCTAACTTATCTTTTCTCTCAGCTCATGTTAGTTGAGCTGAGTTGAGCTGAACTTAGTGTGCTAGAGCACACTGAGTGATTTCAGTGTGTCTGACAAGGCCTGGCCAAGTTTTCCTTGCAATGTGTTGTTGGATCATTTACCTTAGCCACGTGATACAACTTAATGCCTTCTGCAAACAAGCTTTTAGAAAAAAAGCAAATGCCCAGACCCCAAGGCAGCTGCAGATCATCCCCTTGGCACTTGGATTCTTTTGAGCAATTGCTTGTTTCAGATGCCCAAGATCGCTTTCAGCCCTTGTGCAAGTCTCTGCTTTTTATCAACATGCAAGAGTTTTCTGCTCAATGAAGCGATGTTTCTGTTGACCATTAGAAAGAAAAAATGGTGAAAGTCAGGGTTTAGTCCTTACTTTGTAGGGAATCAAAAGAAAAGGAACTGTTTTATAGTAGGTTCAGTAATTACATTAGCTATTTAAGAGCATCTTACAATTCCGTCCAAATCTCTCTATTAAAAAAAGTTGCACTTGGAGGGAGTCCAAGACTATCACAAAAATAATCAAAATATATCTCATTTATTTTAGAATGCAGTGGGCAGCACCAACAAATAACTCCACCAAATCTTTATCACTGTATATTTAGAAGAGGATGGTAGCTGAGTTGCTTCTCAAATAAGTATTTCTTACCCCCATCCATGCTGGTACACATTTTGTGTAGTCTGGGTGTACAAGGCAGTGTCTATTGAAAATTTTGTGCTGGAGTGCCTCTGTAACAGAAATTCCTACTGATTTTGGTGGGTATCTTGTGAATGGCTATACCCCAAAGAACTGTAACATTTCAGACTTTAGAAGGTATTTTTTGTTTTGTACGAGGAATTCTAAAATTCGTGAGAAAAGGCATTTGATTTCTTGAAATGTAGAAATCATATTCTTAAGTAAAATTAATTAGCATTTTGTACATCCAAAAAAAGGTGCTACCTCACCCTGCAGACCTTTTTTTCTAAACACATCTCTGCAGAAATGTATACCAATGTATGCCTATCTTTTCTAGTGAAATCCTTCCATGTAACACGGCAGTTTGATGTTATTTCTAAGCTGTAATTCCTTATTTTCTCGAGACGTCTTGATGAAGTATGTTCCTGTGAAACTCTGGATCCTAGCTCATGTGACTGTAGTCAAAGGCCGTGTCACCTCATCATCCAGTTCGTACCAGAAAAAAAAAAAAAAAAAAAAAAATCAGTAAAAGGCAGAAATCAATTGTGGAGTGGTAGGATTCATTGGAATCAATACTTCTGAAGAAAAAAATGTTTAGGCCTTGAATATCCTTTGCTAGGTTGACTTGTTGGAACTGGATATTTGTGTTTCTATTTTCATCTTTATTTTGTGCTGTCCCATGAATATAGGAGGGCAGAGATTCCTTATTTCCCATCAGCCCCTTCCCCGCACTCTCAGGCTCTTGCGAGCATGGGTAGGAAGTTGGAAGCTTGCAGTTTTTAGCCCAAAAGAGCAAAGTTGGTGCACCCCGGTGAGGCGCAGAGCTCCTGACTCCTTGCGGGGGGCTGCGATTTCTCTGTGGGTGTAGATGCACAGGAAGGTGACACACTGCCAGCCTGGCTGCTCTGGGCTGGGAAGCAAAGCACCTGTGGAGCGGTACCCCAGGGCACTGCCAACTTGGCGTTTTAGAATTAGCCATGGCATCGGTTTCTCCCACCGGAGGGCATGGGAGAGGACTCCTGATCTGTTGCAAACTAGTAGCAACACTAAACTGTAATTTCTGTGTAATTTCATGCTGTTACATGATAACTTTAAACCCTGCTTGCTGTTGAAAGTTCGGTAATTGCACAGTTGTTTCAGCGAGGTTCTAAAGCTGTTACGGGAGTGCTGCCGTTTTATGGGTCACCTGCAATAACCCTGATGTTATTCTACATATCCTGGTATGTGCAAATTACAACAGTTGCACGTTATTTTTATTCTCATTGTCGTGTAGTTTGTGCCATGTACTATAAAGCTTTACAAGTGTACTTCAGAAGTTACATAGGAAAAAAAAAGATTATTATTATTTTTATTTTTTTTTAGCAGGCATCTTTTCTGGTTCTCTTTCAGTTTTGATTTGTCTCTGATCAGCATATTAATATCTGTAATTAAAACACGAAAGATCATAAACCATACTCCAAAGGTTAGTTACATAAATTTTAACATTTCCATATATTCTCTTGATGTTACTGAAGTTCATGCAGTTATATTATGCACTCTGACATCCATGTCATGTCATGTTTGCTCCACTGTTTTACTACTAGTCAAAACTAAAAGTTTTTTTTTGCAGTTCTCTCTGCAGGGTCAGCCCAGCTTAAAGAAAATGAAGCTGTCTGCTATCGGCTTATACATCATCACCAACAATAAACATGCCAAGTTCAGAACCTGTATTTTGTTATCTGACTATTGTTGATAGCAGAAAAAAGACAGCTTGATTTTCATTAGCAGGGTTGACCCTACAGGGCTAGGAGCAAGGGAAAAAATTTATTTTGACTTGAATAAACTGAGGAAACACGACATGGAAGTCAGAGAGGGATTATATATGCATCCCCAAGGTGTCATTTTTAACAAACCGTCTTCTTTCACTTGAGGAAATTCTGAATAAACCACTGGAGAGACTCCTGTAGCTGTCCAGTTGGCAAGGGCTAATATTTCTGACTCTGAATTATGCATTGTTCTTTTTTTTTTTTTTTTTTTTTTTTCCCCTTTGGTAACTGTTTCTCTTCCACTTCTTGGGGATAGGGATGAAAATATATAGTTCTTGAGTCATTGAACTTCAGACTTCTACTTAGATCTGTTGCTCATGTAACTCATTCTAAGAAAGCATTTTATAAGCTTGTGTCGACTTGCCTTTTAAAAAATTGTTTAATTTTCTTCATCCAACATAGATTCAAATATTAAGTCCTCCTTCGTGCTCATTCTAAGACCAAGCACTAGGCTGGGAGGATTATTTCCTTCTGTCCCAATTATGCTTTTTCCTTTTTTTTTTCCTTTTGCCTCCTATCACTATGCATATAGTTTGTTGTTTCTTTTCCCACTGCTTGCAGATGTTTGTTAAAGAATGGGGAGACATTACAGAAACCCTTGATTTGGGCAGAGAGTTCTGATTTAGATCTGTGATAGGGATCTATCTTAGATCTTAGATAGGGAAATGTGTGTAAAGTTGTTTCCTTCCCCACCCTTCTCCTTCGTTGCAGCTGATTGCTTGCTGAGCCTGGAGGCTGCCGCCACAGCCCTGCTTTTGGACACTGCTGGAGTTCCTTTCTGAGAGTGTTTGGGGAAATGATGAATAGTTTTATAAGAACAAAATTTGGCCCTAAATCTAAGGCACTGTAACCCTGTTTGGGAAGTTATACCAACTGTTCTATAAATCAGCCAGCAATGTGCTGTCAGTGCTGGATTTTACTTTTAAAGCACAAGTCCAAAATAGAGGCAGAATTCAAAGAAGACTTCAAGGGAGCAGAAGTTTTGCCAGAGCTTTCTGATGCAATTTAGGAGACTGGTCTGTGCTGCGTGCCACCAGGCGATGCAGCAGCCGTCCCTTCTGCACTCCACCTTTGCCTCCCCGCTCTGTCTCCCCAGCTAATTTGTAGTCCTTTCTGCCCTGAGCACAAAAATGGCTTTTCCTGCGCTTCCAGCATGCCGGGGTGAATGCGCCCAAATTTTCTCAGGTCGTAAAGGACCTCTGCCGGGCTCAGGCAGCTCTCACAGCAGCAGCACGTATCGTTCACCTTCCTCTGGGTAAGGCTGGGGTCTCCAACCGGCGCTGTCAGGTCACACGCTTCCCACCCTGTCCCACTGCCAGCGAGCTCCAGCGCCAGGAGGGAGCTGGCCCGTTGTTCTGCTGCCCGCTGCAGCTGCCATGTGGTTTTGGGAGCCAGGCAGGGCTTGGAAATGCCACCGCTCGCTGCAGTCGGTGGCCTCGCGGCCCCTGGCAGTCTTCAGGCACCGAGTTAGACTTTCAGATCCAGGGGTTTATGTCAGGTGAAGCTGAACTCTCCGGAATGCTGTTCAGCAAACTTGCTATTAAAATGACACTGCCAGCTGTAATCTTCTTGGTTTGCAGTTTAGTTTCAGTGCCAAAAAGTTGACAAAGTCCAGATTGTAGCTTTAAAACTGCCAGGCAAGCTAATCCTGTATAATTTTGTGTAAGCATGGGGGTGCTTGGTAGTTGAGAGATGATACTTGACATCTCTTAGCTTTATTCTGTTTTATTAAAGACAACTTTTTAGATTTACTTGAAGGCAAACAGAGATCTTAATTGTCATGTAGAAGCATTTACATGATAAGATACTGTTAGTTATTGAAGTGATAAGAATTTCAGTGCAATTATGGTTGAGATAGTGGTAGAGAATGGTGATATATTTTATTTAACTTTCTCATATATTAAAAAACATTGTCTTTGCACATATCTGTAGAAATTATGAAACCTTAGACTTCTAGACTGGGAGTTTTCATTTGCTGAAGTAGCCTAATGCTGTACCTCTAGACCAATAAATATTAACAAAAATGTTTAGGAAGCCAAAAAGTGGCATTTTATTTTAGTGCCAGTGTTTCTCTGAATAGCATAGGACTGATAATTAAGTGGTGGAGGGAAAAATATGTATAAATAGTACTCTTTATAGTATGAAAAGGTTATAAATACTTAATTCTCTAGGTGTAAGTTAAAGTATCAGCCTTTTCAGGGTGTTTGTAAGAATATTCTTTTTTTCTTCTTTTCTCTTTCTAGCCACCTACAAAACTTAAAGAAATTACCCTTTTCTATTGTTCATATAACATGAAGTATTTTACTTTCATCTTCGTCATTTTACTAAATAGTAATTGTTTGCAATATAAAACAAACCAAAATCACAGGGGGAAAAAAGAGGTGATTTTGCTGAAAAAGTGTCCCTTTTTGTGAGAAAAATATTCTCTATTAAAAGTATGGAAGGTCCATTAATTATTTTTATAATTATTAAGTTTATTTTAGTTAAGAGGTACTTTCACATCTTATCACCTAAGCTGAAGACCACGTGAGCTCCTGCACAGATTCATACAAGAGGCCATTTATAAGAATACCTGATGAATTAAGTAATGCCATTTGTTCAGACTGGAAAAAGATGGAGACAAAGCATTTAGCTGTTGTAACCAGTGATTTGTTTTATCTCCAGTTTGTGACAAATTGCAGTGGTCTTACAGCCTAGGCTGTTTCAAAGATGTAGCACCAATTCAGAGGACGTGTGCTGTGATTTTGCAGAACACAAGCAAGAAAGGCAGCGAGTTGCTTGGGGCTGGGACAGTACCCAGCAATGAGCAGCAGCCACCGGTAGCCTGATCCCACTGCTCCTGTTTTTTTGCCCTGGGAGAAGGAGAGTTGTGCACAAGAAGATGCACAGCACCTTTGTTTCCCATGTCTGCATTATCATCTTAGCCCGAGCAAGGCACATTGGAGAAGAAAGTGCATCTTTTATTGCAGTGAAGTTTGAGAAGGCTCACTGTAACGGGAGATTATAACGTGACTGCAGTGGGCAGGTTTTGAAGCGATGTGCCAGCTCCGTGGCTGCAGCTCCTGTGGCTTGCATTGCTTCAGCTCTGCTCTCAAGGTGGGACTTGTGTTCTGCTGACAGAAAGCACACCTTGGGAAGGTCAGAGTGAAAGCACTTCTTGCTATCTACTAGAAGGTGTGGAAAGATAGGAAGTATGGCAGAAGCAAGGAGCTGAAATGACCTGAGATGTAGGTATGCAGGGGGGTCACTGCATCTCTCCTGAGCAAGCGCTACTTGCTAATATTTCTTTCCATTGAAGCATTTCCTGTCTGATCTAAAAGATGCTGCAGAATTTACTTTTTAATTCACAAGGTTTATGTGCCTTACCACTTGTTTTAGGGTGAGGATACGCTAGTATTAAACACCCTCTCAAATCAGAAACTTGTATCGGTGTCTAGGAAGACAAACTTTTTTTTTTTTTTTTTCTCCTGGTTTGTCATTTTAGCATCTAGAACAGTTTTTACATCTTAAATGCATATTTTGATGCTATATTTTGTTTTTCAAAACTGACATAACCTAAACTATAAAGCACCTACACGGATATTAGGAAGCATATGTAAAACTCTGGGAGAAATTTAACTCTTCCACACAGAACAAGTTCTGTTAGAATATATTCTTTATATGTGACATTTCTCTGCCATAGGACAAGCATAATATTTTGATTTTCCTCAGATGACTATAGGTGAGTCTGCTAAAAGTGATTATCTCACTTTCCTACATAGCATTTGTGAAATATATCGTATTTGATGAAACACGGTATGTGGCACAGTATGATGACATGACATTGTTTATTACACTGTAATAACAAAGGTTTTTTTTTTTTTTAATCTTGAAAGAAACATGAATTTTTGTAGATTTTGGAAATAATTTAGTTATTAGATAATAAGTCTTGTTCACACAGACTCATTTTAGATTACTAAAATATTTTTATATATGTTTACTTATGTGTCTTTATTGAAATCAATAGAACAACCACAAGAAACTTCACAGTGACTGACCGTGTCCCAGCTTGTTTTCATTGACTACATAGAAGGCCTACTCCTGTTAAGGTAGATGGTGTGAATGTGCATTTCTGTGGTGATTCATCAAATAAAGGAGAATAAAGCTCTTCATCATTTATCAGGGACTAGAGGGTTATTAGTGTTAAGTCTTGTTCTGTGTCATTGAAGATCATGGAAAATGGTCCAAAACTTCAGGTGTCATACTCATTTCCCAGGCACACAAAGTAGCTATAACTCTATCGAAATTACATGTATTCTGTGTAATAGATGTTGATAAGAAGCATTTAGTTGTAGAAGGTAATATCATACACTGGTGACAATACAAGGTAATTTTTTCCTTTTGAGAAGGAAAGTCCTATTTTTGTTTTCTCTACAATGATGCTAGTAACAGCATATGATTAATGTACATCAGAATTAGTGCTGATTAACTAAAATGACTTGCATTATTTATTTTTTCTTGCTGAGCATATCTTCAGCATGAACAACTCTTAATCAAAGATGAGCATAACATGGAGAAATCAAAGTTGTGAGTTCATTTCACAGTGGAGTTTGAATGGTGATGCGATGACAGATTCAGTGCCCCAATTAATATTTAGGTTTTAAAGCTACAGTTTGTTCAGGAGTACAACTCAGCTGGAGATTTTCAGAATTATCAGTGTTTTCTCATCTTCTATTTGTTGGGAAATTTTGCAAAAATGAAATGTATTTTTGGAAATTCTGGACTTGAAATAGGAAACCTTTAACATTGACACTTAACAAATAAAACAGCAGGGTTGTACATACTGCCAATATGCTGTCCATGCTTTTCTTCTTCCCACCCTCACAATTGCTTCTTGACTTACATTGCGATTGTAAACATAAACCTGTTAAAAGTAAGTGGATGTTGAATCCAGTCAATGTAAATGGCAATGAAAGGTATGTCTGCTATTTTTGTCCAACTGTTTTTACTTACAGTGTGTTTCAAGTCTGTCTCCTGCAGCTCTTAGTAATTGTCTGACACCATGGATCCAAGAAGCCTTCTCTCACTACCAGAGAAAAAATTTTGTATAATCCACAGTTTCCATGGCATTTATGGATGATGGATGGTATCCCTGAACTATAGATGGTATGTGTGCAGATAGCAAACCTACAGGGAAAGACTATAGAAGCAGGTCTTAAACGTAGATGGTGTTGCCAATCAGTTGTGGCTGGCTGTGGCATATTGTACAAGTGCAAACATACCATTGTTTGCTTTTGAATGGGCACAATATTAATGTTTATCAATCCATGCTGACCAAACTCCACAAAGTTTGAGAGGCCTTGAGGAAAACATGGCAAATCGGTAGAATGGAATTAGGGCAATAAAATGCTATGAAATCAAGAGCAAAGAATGATGCGATGCTGTGGGTTCAGCATCAGTGGAGGAATATGGTCTTCGCAAGCTGTGGGATTCCACAGCCTATATGGAGACTTGCTGTGGAAAAAGCTTGGAGGTGACAGGATAAAGTTAGAGAGAACTAGGATGGTGGTCTCATGAGTGTCTGTGGCATCACCAGCACTCCCTGCCATGGGCACTGCATCCTCTCCCGATAGGAGGTGAAACTTGCTCCTGGCATCTCTGAGGAGAAGCATGCCAAAATGAAGAAAGAATTTTCTCTCAAGCTTGGTTAGCTTTCATATGAAGGTTGGCCTTCTTCTGTAAGAAAATGTGGCTAGGGAGGAAACACAGTGCTGTTTTCTAAGCAATGCTGCTTCGTGTAAAGTCTAGGTGTGTAGAAATGCACATCAGATCATGGGAAGTCCTGAAAAGTATGAATTCTCTCTTCTGATCTTTAATAAAATTGGGTTTTATTCTCCCAGAAATAGACACACACAGTCAGCGTCAGTGTACAATCCCACTTGCTTCAGTAGACTACCAGCTGGATGGCAGAGCAAACAAAAGATTGTCATGTTGTCCTTCCTTTTAAAGATTCAGTTTTTTTTTTGTTTTTTTTTTTTTTTTTTTTTTTTTGTGTGTGTGTGTGTGTGTTTTGCTTTGTTTTCTTTTGCCATGAGTACTTCTGTCATTTGGAAGCATGGTGGAAAGTGGATGAAAACTGGTGGTACATACAGATAACATTTCCAGGGCTGATGGTTACACTGATGTTAATTTTCACACCAGACTAAGACTTTAGGCCTACATCTTCAGCACTGGCTCTGAAGAGGAGGGAAAAACGGAAATAAGAGAAAACGAGTTCACATTCTAATTCTCTGTAGGAGTAAAAATATTTCATTTTTATTTTTTCTTTAATGCCTATTAAACTTATAAGTATGAATACTTGGATTAAAAATTATATGTAATGACTATTTTAGACAATGTCCTTAGGGTGTCTTTATAACTCTGTGATTGCCTGCTCTCTCAGGAGGCACTGGTACATCTTAAAATGGAAGCTGAGGTTAGTTGGATAGTTGGATAAATGTTGGATAGTTGCTTGATAAATGTTATTAAAGGCATGGAATCCCTGAACTGGAGTATTCATTATTTGATGATATTTCTGTATTAAGTATGGGACTATGGGAAAATGCCCTTTTAAAATACAGGGTTGAAGATAACAATTGATCTTAAAATACACGTTTCATCTAAAGCCTGGTTTATGCATACATGGCAATGCACACAGGAGAAAGACGGGGGCCCAAAGAAAAGCAAGAGGTTTATGGATGAGCTGTGAAGAAGGCACTGTGTGTTCTCCTAAGCTGGGTTATCTCCAGAACTTGCAGCAACAATCATGTCTGCCCCAGCATTGGGGCATCTTCCACATGCTGGCTCCCAGCACTTCAGCTACCTGAGAAGTTCCTCATTCCAGTGTCCTGCTGCAAAAAGGGGCAATATGGAGCCCAGAGGTAATGATCTGCTGAAAGAATTTTTTCCAGCTAGGAAGAGAATTAAGTCATTGCCTCCTGTTATTAATCAGATAACAAAAAAAGCCTTGAGACAAGTTCAAGGGAAAAAGAAGACAAGCTCTGCAGCATTTCTATATCCTTGTGACTCCCAGTAGGGTTTTCATTGCAACCTGCTCTGTCCTGAAGGCTGCGTTCAGCTTTACCTTCTATTTTTCATAATTTCCTCAGCATAAGTATTCTTTTGTATAACCTAAATGTAGACTAACAATAACTTTATATATTAAAAAAAAAAAGGCAAGTAAGATAAACGGGGGGGGGGGGGGGGGGGGGGGGGAGGGGAGAGATTGAGACCGGGCATTGTTTCCTCTTAGTGTTTAGCACTTGAAAAACCGAAGAAAGCTTATTTTGTATGGTGTTGTCTCTGCAGAATCTCTCTGGCTCATAGCTTGGCAGAAACACTAGGATTAATTTTTTTCTTTTACTAGTGAAGACAGTGGGAGTTCTAGTATTGACTTTTTTGAGAGTCAAATGTAGTCCAAAGCTAGTATTTCAGCACAAGCCGGATTCCAAACTAAATAGCTCACTGCAATACACTAATGCACGTGTGACTTCTTCAGTTTCCTCAGGTTTTCCTGCACCTAATGATAAAGCTTTGCAGAATAGCATGTCAATACTGGCAATGGGCAGGCATGAAATGTTGTAGTTATCAGCACAGCATGTAACGCATCTGACTGCAGGAATATGCCTTGCTTGTGGCTGCTAATGCATGGTGTTACAAGCGCTCAGTCTTCTACTTTGTTTCCTTTTTGTTAATCAGTTTTTAATGAATAAAAACTCTCTCTTTCTAAAAGGAAAAAAAAGGTTTCCTTAAGCCTGTCTTAACATATACGTGCACATACATGTGTATATACATTTATTTACATAGATAAGCGTGTATGCACACATGTGTGTGTTTGTGCAACAAGACATGCAGATCCTTTCTGTTTTGTTCTGTCTGCGTTTCTTGGCATGAGTTTTTCTCTCTGAACCACTAGCAAGTTGGATAGATCAGGGAACATTTTTGGTACAAAGTGATCGTGGCTGAGTGTTGTGAAAAGAAACCCGAACTTAGGTTGCTCTGCTAATGCGTATATAGTTAAATGTAACTTCAGTGGGGGTGGTGTATGCCCAACACCTTGGAAATCAGGTCACTGTTTAAGGGTTTAAATATGAATAAGGTGCCTGAAGTGGAAGATTTTGGCTTTATTGAATTGCCTCAGGTCACAGAGCAAATCAGTGGCAGAGTCAGCATTAGCACCCAAGTCTTTTCACAGTCAGGCACAGTTTACTAGGCTGTAGCCAACCCGTAAATATGTCTGTGTATGCCTCAATGTACATAATTAATTCAGTCCGTAGTGTCTTAGCACTTACTTTTCCCATACTGTGTCATGGCTGAAGGCAACGCTGCATTCTCATTACAGCCTCTGCAGCCCTGCTGCTTGCTTCAGTCAGGTCACAACATCATAGCTGAGAGCCAAATTTCATCCAATGTGCTCTTACCGAGCAGCGGCTGCCATTTTCTGCTGCTTTTTCCTACATCTGTGAAGTATTCAACTTTCTAAAGAAATTGAGTTATTTATGTTAAAAAAGAGTTTTGGCACCAGAGTAAAAGGTAACAAGTGAAGTGCATTACGCTGTACGCCTCTCAAGTAACAGAAACCACAGTGTTCATTTCATGGGGAAGTGTTTGTTTAACTACTGGAGGTTATCCCAGTGGCAAGTTCATCCTTATTTGATAATAATGAAACATAAGTTTGATGTGTTTGCTTGAGTAAGATTGCCATCTGGTAAATAATATGTTTTGTGAGTGTTTATAACAATCATGGTTTAAGCCAGAATTGACTTATCATGATTGCTGCAAATAACACTGAGTGTCCTGACTTAGCTTCAGTTTTTTTTTCTCTTTGTTGAATGGAGAAAATGTATTTTGAGAGCTTCTTGTATTTTTTAAAGTATTTTGCGCAGTGTAAATCTTGCATTTTCACAAGCAATGATTATAGCTGATTACTGTCTGTACTGTAGCTCTAAAGAAGAAAAAGATTGTTTATATAATTGCAAGTATTGCTATTTAGGTTTTGCTTTTAGGTTGACTGTAGATTTTTCCTTTTGATTTTTGGACTAGAAAGGCTTTGAATTTTGTTTTGGGATTTTTTTCTAAACATTTTAGATCCGATGAAGGAAAAAAGTTCAGTACTTTTCTGTCTTGGGAAAGAGCAGTTCCACGGCGCGTGCCAGCTCTGTGTCATTCCCAAACTGCCCAAGAATGTCATCTTCATTTCTTGTATGTGATATAATCTGGAGGGGAAAAAAAGTTTATGCAATTCCGCAACTTTTTTAGAGGCTCGGGTTATTTCCTTGGCTTCAACATCGTATGAATAGAAGATACCAGATTGACTTGAAAAAAGGACATAAGTCCTGTCACTTGCTAGATCAAGGAGATATACTTACCAATAGTACCGACTTTCGCACACTGTCTAATGGTTGGATTCAGTGCAGAAAGGGGTGGTAAAAGATTGGCTCTTTCTGTTCATTCTCTCTTTCAGACTGTTTTCCAGCTACTGCCAACTACAGTGTTGTAAGATTTTGTACAGTTTTTATTTTTGCAATGTGGACATCTGTCCAGTGGGAACAGAAGTGAGAATTTCAGAGTTTAATGGAAACCTGATAACTCAGTTATGAAAATGCTAATTAAGGCATATTTAAATGAGGCCTTTACAAATGATAGTTTTTATGACTAAAATCCCTTCCCACTTATCATCTGCTCAAATGACTGATGTAAAAAATTAACTGTTAAATTTGAAAACAAGACTATAGGACTAAGCAACTGTACACCTATTTCAGTGTCACTGTGATTTCTTTACGTTTATAAGTGGTATATTTTATGCCTTGAAAACCTGATATTAAGTAAAATGATGTGTTTCAAAGTTCAATTTCTATGTTCACTGCTGTTCATTACCTCTCAGGCACTTAAGACTTTCAGATATACAAACTTCCAGCACTTTCTTCGTATGGAGTGTTTGTGGTACTGGGAATTGTATCTTTAAATGCTGTGGATCCAGAAGTGTGGGGGAGAGCCACTGCAGGAAAAAAAAAAAAAAAAAAAAAAAAAAAAAAAAAGGAGTTCATTTAAGCAGAAGCTGTTGGATCCTTGTGGATGAATAAATACAAGCGCTTTTATACGTCTTCTCCACAGTGAGGCTAACAACCCACTAGAGCAGTGTGATTTTCTGAATTAGGCTCCGTTTCACACTCCCCTTTCTGCCTGTCAAAGAGGTGTCAGCTTCCAATAGAGCCTGGTTGCTACAGAAGTAGCTTGAGTTGTGAGTCCTCACACAGGTTCATATGGAGGGATTTGAAGCACGCTCCACAGTTTAGGGCATTGGCTGATTCCTTCTGCGTGAAAAACACGCTGAAATTATTGAGCCCACCTCCTGGTTTAGTCTGGAAGGGATGCCTGTATCTGCCAGCGGTACCAAAGGAGGACAAACCTCTGTCTCTCTGTCTCTCTCCTCTTTTACCTGATGGTTATGGAAAAAAAATAAAAAAAAATCCACTGGTTAGCACAATGGATTTACTACTAGATGCATTTTCTAAATGCATTTTTAAAGCCATTAATTGTGTATTTGCCTCTGTATCAAGTAATTCCCCGGAATAAATGGGACACAACAACGTACAGAATATGCTCTGCAAATTTGCAAGCAGCCCTCTTTGCTCTATCCTTGTGTAGAAAAGTGAAACCAACCAACCCAACCAACCACTGCTGTCTGTACTGAATATGCATTCTGTTCAGAACACACTAAAATGAAGGTGAGCCCCAGGGCTTGGGGAATCTTTTTGTTTCTCATCCAACTCATTCCACTTGCTGAGACCAAAGAACCTCACTGTGTGGCAGCATTATCTGCATGTGATAATTTTGATACAACTTTGACAACGTTCTGATACACACTCATTATATTGAATTTCAGTGCTTTAATTAAAATGATGAATCCATACTGGCATGGCAGATGCAATATAGAAGACAAAGGTGCAATGAGAGTCAAAGGAAGGTGAAACTAGATAAACTCAAGCTAGAAATAAACAGCAAGTTTTAAAGAGAATTCCTAAAGCAGTTTACCAGTGAATGAATCATTTTCATTCACTGGAATGAATTAAGAAGAAATAGCTTTCTAAAGTGTCTGCTATGCCTCCAGTAAAGACAATGGGCTCAAAATAGTGAGGTTTTGTGGACAATGACATACAGATGTTATAGACAGGCTGATGCTGCTTCTGCTCTTACAAATTCCTGAATGTTCAGCAATGTGCAGTTCATGTGCACACACAGCCTTTGGTATAGAGAGATGCACCCAAGACCAAAACCCAGCATTAAAGTCTCTAAGGAACGTTTTCAGACCTTTTCACAGAGTTCCTCTTCAACAAGAAGCAGAAGTGTACGCTGTGTGAATACATATGCAGAGGATATACAACCCTCACGTTTGTTTGTTTGACACTTCAGTGCAGTAGCAGTACTAAACCGTGATCATTGTTAGTAATTAATGGGATTAGACATTTAAGTCATTGTTGTCACTGGTTTGGAAAACCAACACTTTATTTTTTAATCTCTTTTTAATGTCAGAAGTGGGATTTTTATATTACCCTAAACCAAAATGTATGACTGGATTAAATAAGTAAAAGGCATTAGCAAACAGCAATTAGTTCGTGTATCGTTGTCGGTAACAGCGGGGCAGTCTGTGGTGAGCACGTGTATAGATTCTACCCATTAACAGGCATGGAAAACCCAGCTTGTACAAGTCCTCAGTCTCTCATACAGAACTGTTAATGTTCTCAAACTAGAGCTGTGTGGAGTAAATGCTTTTGCTGCAGTGAACTTGTTCTATTTTAACCCAAAGTGCATTAGTTTTTCAGTTCATCTCAAAACCATGTATTTATGCGTGGAGTCAGAGCAGAGCGTGCCATGAATCTGCTCTCGCTGTAGCCCCTATCACTGTTCTTCTAACTTGCACCAAGACCAGAAGACTAATGCTCAGAAAGGCTGAAGTTGAAAGAGTAACCACAGAGATCCGGAGAGGAGTGCTCAGAGGGTTGGAAAATTGTGGCTGGTGATCAAGAGGATTTTGATTAAAAAGCACTTTGTGTACCATCTTCCATACACTGATAAATGTTCAGCAGTAAAAGCTCTCCAGGAATGAATTCCCTCTAATAATGTTTGTTTATTTTTACCTTATTCTAAGAGTAAACCTCAATTACACATCTGCCAAAGGGAGGGAGAGCATTTAGTCCACTTGTTAGTGGCTTTAGGATTTGATGAAGGGCTTTAAAGGGAACTTGAAAGCTAAGTTGCTCTTGACATTTTGGTTTTCTCTGGACTTAGACACATCTGTATTTTTTGAAAGGCTTGGTAATAGGAGACACTTTTTTTTTTTTTTTTTTAATTTTATCTTCCAATATCTGGTGAGTTTCTTAGGGTGTTTTGAAGAACCTTTAATGCACAACTGACAGCTGCAGAATGCAAGTAGGGCTGTTTAGCATACTAAATGAGAGATCGTTTTACCAGACAAAGCCTCTGAAGATTATCGAATCTTTAGAAAACCATTGATTGTTTCATATTTTGCCTTCCGTCAACATGCATGGGAACATCTCACATCCCCCACCCGTGTCCCTGCAGAGTGGGCTCTGTGAACTCAGACAGGGCAGGCGTGTTTCCGTCCTACACGATGCGATTGCTGACTGGCATGGACCAGTCAGAGGGGTGATATGGTTGCAGGCTGTGATTTTTCAAAAGCTCTTTGCTAACTACCACTCCTACAGCTGAGATTTGTTGAGTGGTAAAATGGCCCAGCTCAAGGTGACATTGATGAGAAGTGTGGTGGCATCTCAGCTTTTGATTTTGCTTATCCACCAGGCCTGAGTAGACCTGGTCTATCTAAGCAGGTATCTCCTGCTCTCCTGGAGAGCAGCCTGTTGTTCAAGAAAAGGCTGGCTGGATCTCTCCAGCTCATGCCAGACTTGCTGCTTTGAAATCAGCGCAGCACGTGAAATCAGCTTACATCTCTGAGCAACCTGTCCTAGAAAACCCTAGCAAATAGCTTCTTCCCTTCTTGTCCTGGTGGTGGCTTTTCCATGCCTGACACTTGCTTTATTTCAGGAAGCTGCTGTACTAGAGCAAGGTCTGTATTGAAGCACAAGTGGCATGTAAATTTGATATGCACAAATTTGGCTTCCCATCAACACCTGGCTTAACAGCTGGAGTTGGATTTTGTGGGTGTGCAGTCACTAGCGTGGCATCGCTGCAGTCTGGCCTGGCTGATCCAGCTGCAGTCAGGCCGCACATTCCAGGCTCCTGCTGATTAAAATACTCAAGATGTCAGCTACTGATGAGCAAACTGATGGCTCACGTACCTCTGCGACCTGTGCCACTTCTGTGTTACCTGGGATTGCTGCGTGCTCCTTTGTGGCCACTGCGCGCAAACCCTGGTGGAGAAAAAGGTGCCGCAGCTACTTAGCGGTTTCTTGTGTCTCTCAATAAATGTTGTCTACTTAGTAAACTTGATTACTTCTCATGCTTTTACATAAGGAACTAGTAAAAATTCTGTCAACACTGTCTGTTTAAAGAGAAATGTCACACTGTAACCTTTTGAATACTGAGAAATTTCATGTAAAGCAAGAACATCTTGACAGGGCATAACTGCACATTTATTCAAAATAAAATGATCATTTATTAAGAAAACAATGTCTGCTGGTGGTAACCCTGTTCTGATTTTCTAAATTAGCTCTTCTCCAAAACAGGCTCATTATCGAGGAAATGACTGCTGCTAGTAGAGTATCTAAAGAAAATAGGCACGAGTGGTAGCAAGAAGATTATTATTATGGCAGCTCCCAGTAGTGCTGCTACCAGTAAGGTTTGGTCAGGATTTGCAGGATTTGCATGGGAAGACTCCTCTTTTCTGATCTTTTTTTTTTTTTTTTTTTTTTTTTTCTTTAATTTTACACAATGATAAAAACCGGGGGCTATTTGGGAAACTTGCATACGAGGTCTGTGGCTAGCAGTGTGTTTGCTTCGAGCAGCTCTTGAAAAATAACTTGATACCACAAAAGGAGATGCTCCTTGATTTCTGTGGTCATGTTAAGGCTTGGATTTTGAATGGTCTATTTTTCTTTTGTCAAACAGAAGGTGCTCAGAGTACACTAGATCTACTGATTTTGTAGTTCTCATCTGTGTCTCATCTCTGGCTGTCTTACTTGTCCTCCTCACACGAGCTGGGATTCTGTTTGTGTAGGTGGTATAGCAGTGGCGTAGGCAGGTCGGTAAAGTTGTGTGACCCTGCTGCTGTCAGCCAGAGCTTCCTGACATCAGGATTTCATTCTGCTGAGGAAGGTCAGTGTTTATTAATACAATTCTGAGTGACCAAAGTTTTCAAGCTCACAAGCAGCTCATAAAGCAAGCAAAATAATAGCTCTAAAATAGTCTCATTGCTTATTTATGTATACAGTTCAGCTGGAGTTAGTTACATTGTTTCTTGCTAATTAAAATATTTACTGTATTTGGTAAAAGTAGTGAAATGTTAGCTGTATTCTTAGAAACTGAGAGAGACGTCTTGAGAGTCCGGAGTTGCAATGCAGGGAGATCAGCAAAATGTGCAGCCGCGAGCTGGTTGTATTTGCAGAAGTGATGTTTGGGAGTGGGAAGTGTTTGCTGTTTGTTGGCTGATGTAAAGGAATTTGGAGGCCGCTGTGCAATACCCACTTGTTGGATGTCCATTTTGTCTGGGGAAAAGAGTCTTTGCAATTGATATTCTAATTAAAGTTTTTGTAAAAGAGATGAGGGATTGAATGGATCCGAAAACTGGCCTGCCCGTACAGCTACAAAAGGGACCCCTCCAGGGACGAAGAGCCTTGCCAAGTGGAATGGGGGAACTGCGGTCAGTGTGCCTGGTGCAGGGCCATGTCTTCATGCAATCTGAATTCGTGATGGGTCACTGTCCGAGCCTCCTGCTGTATTTAGCTGAAAACCTCTATTTCCAGACAGTACCCCGGTATATGAATGCACTTAGAGTAAAGCATCCTGTGCCAAGTATTTCCTGACCATGCTCAGGAGCAACGCGCCGAACCACACACACGTGGGTTCTCATGGCGAAGGGGAATTTTGTCGTTGTATTAATTGTAAGCAGAGGCTCCTGTTGTACAGAGCTCCGGGTGGCATTTGGTTCGCTCCTCCTATTCAACACTGTAGAGCGATGCGAGTACCAGCAAAATGCAAGTTTGTATTTTGTCTAATTATGACCTCCTTAAGTTAATTTTTATGCATCAAAGCCATTTGGCATTTGTCAAAACAAACTCTGGTCCCTAGGAGAGATTTTATGACAAAACCCACCACTGATCTGACAGCTTGCTCTCTGGGGAAGAGGTAGTGTGGCTGGCATTAAAGCCTTAATGCTTCCAAAGTTCTTCCTCACTCCTAGTCCCAAGGCAGGGCGCCGGGGCCTGGGCGAAGCGGCTGCTCCGTGGCAGCTGGGAGCGCGCCTGCGTGCGGGGGAA